>NW_017189517.1:0-171904 GCF_001704415.2 Capra hircus
GCAAGAGTACTGGAGTGGGCTGCCATTGTCTTCTCCAGAAACATGCACTAGTGACATGAAACAGAAATGACCAGCTACTGCCTATAGGGCACTCTACACAGAAGGGCTCTCAGTAGAGGATCTACCTCAGCCCCTGCTCTCTCTGAGAAACAGGTATGACTTCTCTCCCCATCATGCCCATGACTGCACTCAGCATATATCCAGCCCCGGAGATAACACGCAAATGACCAAATAACATCCCTCCCTGAGGGATGTCCACTCTATGCAACTCTATGCTTGTTTGAGATATATGAGGACGCAGAGTGTGAAAAGCATCTTGAATTTGTCTCTTCTCCTCATAGATATAGATATCATATAACTGTCTCTCTTCACTTTGTCAGGAGAGGACCACTGAAATGTTCCCAAGGATGCTAGAGTCACAGATAACTCCAGGGTTATCATGATATCAAGGTATCGAGCTCAAGGACATCTGCAAGTCCATCCATAACACTCTGTGTTCCAGAAGCCATCATAAACAAATATATTGTGAGCCTTACTCTGCCCAGGCAGGTGCTTTTACAGGGAGTCTATATCAAGAGCACCTGACTGCACAGGGCATGACACACAGTGTGGCCTCGAGTTGGAGGACATGCTGAATGTACTACCCATGCTCTTTTTCAATTTTCATCTGTCTCCCCGTCATACCTAGATCACTGCAGTGAAGATTTAGCTCCAGATGTTGAAAAAGTCCCACTTCCCTCAAATTTCTTTCCCACTTCTTTGAGAAACTTGTCACCCTTTATGTGTATCTGAACAGATATGAGGGATATTGGAAGAAGTTCATTCTCTTTCAGTTCCTTCATTTTTCTAACCTGTAGGTGAGATGATGCATCCTCAAAATGCCTAGAATCCATATGGCTCCCTGGACACTCATGACATTATGGCAAGTAGCCAAGGACATATGCAGCTCCAACACTAGAACTGCTCCAAAGTCAGCCACAAATCATTTACTTTGTGGGCCTTATTTTACCCAGACAGATACTGATTCAGCTCAGTTCAGTCGCTCAGTCGTGTCCGACTCTTTGCGACCCCATGAATTGCAGCACGCCAGGCCTCCCTGTCCATCACCAACTCTCGGAGTTCACTCAGACTCACATTCATTGAGTCCGTGATGCCATCCAGCCATCTCGTCCTCTGTCGTCCCCTTCTCCTCCTGCCCCCAATCCCTCCCAGCATCAGAGTCTTTTCCAGTGAGTCAACTCTTCACATGAGGTGGCCAAAGTACTGGAGCTTCAGCTTTAGCATCAGTCCTTCCAAAGAAATCCCAGGGCTGATCTCCTTCAGAATGGACTGGTTGGATCTCCTTGCAGTCCAAGGGACTCTCAAGAGTCTTCTCCAACACCACAGTTCAAAAGCATCAATTCTTTGGCGCTCAGCCTTCTTCACAGTCCAACTCTCACATCCATACTTGACCACTGGAAAAACCATAGCCTTGACTAGATGGACCTTAGTCGGCAAAGTAATGTCTCTGCTTTTGAATATGCTATCTAGGTTGGTCATAACTTTTCTTCCAAGGAGTAAGCGTCTTTTAATTTCATGGCTGCAGTCACCATCTGCAGTGATTTTGGAGCCCCAAAAAATAAAGTCTGACACTGTTTCTACTGTTTCCCCATCTATTTCCCATGAAGTGATGGGACCGGATGCCATGATCTTCGTTTTCTGAATGTTGAGCTTTTAGCCAACTTTTTCACTCTCCTCTTTCACTTTCATCAAGAGGCTTTTTAGTTCCTCTTCACTTTCTGCCATAAGGGTGGTGTCATCTGCATATCTGAAGTTATTGATATGTCTCCTGGCAATCTTGATTCCAGCTTGTGTTTCTTCCAGTCCAGCGTTTCTCATGATGTACTCTGCATATAAGTTAAATAAGCAGGGTGACAATATACAGCCTTGACGTACTCCTTTTCCTATTTGGAACCAGTCTATTGTTCCATGTCCTGTTCTAACTGTTGTTTCCTGACCTGCATACAGATTTCTCAAGAGGCAGGTCAGGTGGTCTGGTATTCCCATCTCTCTCAGAATTTTCCACAGTTTATTGTGATCCACACAGTCAAATGCTTTGGCATAGTCAATAAAGCAGAAATAGATGCTTTTCTGGAACTCTCTTGATTTTTCCATGATCCAGCAGATGTTGGCAACTTGATCTCTGGTTCCTCTGCCTTTTCTAAAACCAGCTTGAACATTAGGAAGTTCACGGTTACCATATTGATTACACGAAGTATACTTGGACAGTACATGTGTAGGTGGGGCATTTCACACAGAAAGGCTCTCACCAATTATCAACCCAAGAGCCTGGGATGTCTTAGAAGTACCTATGATTTCTCTTCATCACATCCTGATGGCTGCACGGAAGACACATCCCAACCCCCAGATAATATCCACCCACTGGTTGTAACCTGAATCTCTCCTTCACTAGATATCCACCATCCACTTCATTATGCCTTCTTGAGATGTACGAAACCAGAGACAGAAAGAGAGAGAGAAAACCTCTAGTATTTCTCAATTAGGAATCATCTTATCTTCTGAAAAACCATTGTGTTTACATTGTGCAGATAGGACCAGTGAAATCACCCTGAGGATGCTTGAGCCATAGATAACTTTCCAGGTCATTATGATATACAGGCAGACAGCTCAGTGAAACCTGCAGATCCATCCACATGATTGGTCCAGAAGACACCACAAAATATGTTCTTTTGAGCCTTATTCTACCCAGCTCGGACAGTTTACATCAATTCTACATGAACTGCACCTGTCTAGGCAGGGCACTGCACACAGCAGTGTTTTCAGGTGGAAATTGCCCTACCACCCTCACACCAACACATACCTTTGTTTATCATATCCTGATGCTAGAACAAAGATTTGCCGATTTCCCTTTCAACATGGGCAGACTGTTGTCCAATTTGCATCTCTTGTCTGTGAGAATCTCTTCAGTTAAGTCTTCAGGTATTTGAAGAAATATGTGAGCATAAGGGAAATGATCAGCAAGCAAGATGAATGTCTTTCTATTAGCATTTATCGTTCTATTCTCCACTTTATGCTTGGGTGCATTTTCATAACTAGACTGCTGAGACCATAATCAACATATGTTTAACATCTCTGTGGCTTCCAAGGCCTTCATGACATCTTGGAGGAATATCACCTGGAGTTCCACATCCATCTCTGGTCCAAAGGCCAACAATAATGATGAACCAGTTGCACAGAACTCTACCTGGAAAAGCTCTGTTAACCTCTCTAGGCAGGCCACAGCACACAGTATGGCCTCAATGTGGAGGCCCTGCTTGTCCCCTCACACTTTCAAATGACACATTCTGCACTATTCCTACCACATCCTTGGATCTCATCCAAGATTTATGCATACAACTTCAAAATGGTGACCCACTGCCCTCCAACTTGCATCCCTCCCTTACTAGACTGTCCTCACTATTTCTACGTACTGTACATACTCAGAAGGATGAGGAAACAGAGAAAAATAGGTGTTGCACATCTCTCTTCATTTCAAAGGAATTAAACTTCTGTTTTCTAATAGTCCCTCTTCAACTTTTAGAAATGGAACCCCTATAAGTTATACTGAAAATTTCAGAGACTCGGCTTTTAAGGATATTTTTAAGGATGGTCATAACTTTCTGGATTGAGCTAAGGACACTTGGAGCACCACACTCAAATTGCACCCGACACAAATAACACCACACCAATGTACCTGGAAAGTCGTACTCACCCAGATAGACACTATTCACACATTGCCAAAATGAAGCATACCTCTCTGGACAGGGCAATACATGCAAGAAATTTTTAATGTGTAGGCACAACCCAGTGCCCATTATCCTCTTCCTAGTCCCCATCTTACCCAGTCCCCATCTCTCTTGCCTGCACATCCTGATGGCTCCATTCAAGATATATCCAGACACTCATGGAATATCACCCACGTTATGAATCCCTTCTCCATCTCAGGGGCTGGCCCCTTCACTCCCCTTTATAGTTACTTCAGATGTACGAGGACCAGTGAAGGAAAAGCATCTTGTTATTTCTTATTCTTTTCATACACATAATCTTATCCTCTGTAAACTCTTGGCATTCACATTGTGAGGAGAGGACTACTGAAATCTGCCCGAGGATGCTAGAGCCACAGATGACTCCATGGTCATTATGACATCAAGGCAGACGCTCAAGGACACCTGCAACTCCACCCACATCACTGGTCCAGAGGCCACCACAAATGATGTTCTTGTGAGCCTTACTCTGACCAGGCAGGTGCGTTCACAGGGAGTCTAGGTCAACAGCACCTGGCTGGGCAGAGCACATCAAACAGTGTGGCCTCAAGGTAGACGTCATGATTAGAGTACTTCCCACACTCCTCTTCAATTTTCTTCTCTCTTCCCACCATACCTTGATCACTGCATACAAGATGCTCCAGATGTTGAAAAAAAAAAAAAAGTCCCACTACCCTAAAATCTGCATCCCACCTCTTTGAGGATCTTGACACCTTCTATTTGTATCTGCACAGAGGTGAGGGACATTGAAAGAAGATAACTGTCTTGCAGTTTTTTCCCTATACTAACCTGTAGGTGCAGATGATATTAGAAATATCAAAGCACTGGAAGAATCCTAAAAATGCCTATAATCCACATGGCTTCCTGGATCCTCATGATATCATGGCAAGTAGCCAAGGACATAGGCAGCTCCAACACTAGAACTGCTCCAAGGTCAACCACAAATCATTTTCCTTGTGAGCCTTACTCTACCCAGAAATATACTAATTACACGAGGTATACTTGGTCAGTACCTGTCTGGGTAGGGCATTTTCACACAACAGTGATCTCACCGATTGATCAACCCAAGACCCTGGGCTGTCCTAAAAGCACCTATGATCTCTGCATTGCATCCTGATGGCTGCACAAAAAATATATGCAGACACCTAGAGAATACCCACCTGGATCAGACTTTAACCTGAATCTCTCCTTCACTAGATATACACCATCTACTTCACTATGTCTTTTTGAGATATATGAAAACAGAGAAAGAGAGAGAAAACCTCTGGCATTTCTCTCTTCTCCTCTTAAGAATCATCTTGCCTTCTGAAAAATCTTTGTGTTCACATTAAGCAGATAGGACCAAAGAAACCATCCTGAGGATGCCTGAGCCACAGATTGACTCCCCGGGTCATTATAATATAAAGGCAGGCAGCTCGTGGAAACCTGTAAAGCCATTAACATCACTGGTCCAGAAGACACCACAAATGATGTTCTTGTGAGCCTTGCTCTACCCAGCTGTGGCACAGTACACTGGTTCTACATGAACTGCACCTGTCTGGGCAGGGCACTGAACACAGCAGGGTTTCCAGGTGGAGGATTGCCCATTGACCCTCACACCCACAAATGCCTTTGCTCATCATATCCTGATATTTCAATTTCCAAGATATTTCAAAATATATTTCCAAATATTTCAAAGATATTTCAATTTCCCTTTAAAACTTGGACACACTGTCATCCAATTTGCATCTCTTCTTGTTTATAGTCTCTTCTGCTGGAGAATCTCTTCAGCTGGTCTATAGGTATCTGAAAAAATGTGTGAGCATAAGGGAAATGATCAGCAAGCAAGATGAATGTGATTCAATTAGCATTTATCTTTCTATTGTCTACAAATGGGAACATTTTCAGATATAGCCTACTGAGATCATAGTCAATATATGTTAGATATCTCTATGGCTTCCAAAGCCTTCCTGACATCTTGGAGGAATATCATCTGGAGCCTCACACCAACCCCTGTACAAAGGCCACCAATAATGATGAACCAGTTGCACTACTTTACCCAGGAAGGCTCTGTTTACTGGTAGATGAAGTCAACAGCATTTCCCTAGGTGGAGCACTGCACAATGCGTTTCCTTTTGCTGGAGGCCCTGCTTGTCCCCTTCACACTTTCAAATGAAACACGGTAGTCCTACCACTTCCTTGGACGTCAATCAAGATTTATGCATAGAACTTGAAAATGGTGACCCACCACCCTCCAAATTGCATCCCTCCCTCACTAGACAGTCCTCACTATTTCTGCTTAGTGTACACACTCAGATGGATGAGGACCCAGTGAGAGATAGGTGTTCCAGATCTCTCTTCATTTCAAAGGAATTAACCTTATCTTTTCTAACAGTTCCTGTTCAAGTTTTAGAAATAGAACCCCTAAGTCATACTGAAGATTTCAGAAACTCAGCTGTTTTTAAGCATACTCATAACTTTCTGGAGTGAACTAAGGACAATTAAAGCTCCACAATAAAACTGGACCTGACACAAATAACACCACTAAAACATGCTTGGAGAGTCTTGCTCATGCAGACAAGCAGTGTTCATACACTGTCAAAGTGTATGTGTAGGGCAGTACATACAAGAAATCTTCAATGTGTAGGCATAACCCAGTCCCCATTACCCTCTTCCATGTAGCTTCCATCTCTCTTGCCTCCACATCCTGATGGCTCCTTGTAAGGTATATCCAGATACTCTGGAAATATCCACAAACTTTGTAAACCTTTTCTCCATCCTCAGGGACTGTCCCTTTCAATCCTCTTTATACTTACTTCAGATGTAGGAGGATCAGAGAAAGAAAAGCATGTCGTATTTCTATATTCTCCTTCTACATATGCTCTTACCCTCCGGAAACTCATGGCGTTCACATTGTGAGGAGAGGACCACTGACATCTTCCCAAGGATGCTAGAGGCACAGATGAATCCAGGGTCATTATGACATCAAGGCAGGCAACTCAAGGACACCTGCAACTTGACTCATATCACTGGTCCAGGGCCATCACAAACAATGTTCTAGTGAGCCTTACTCTGCCATCAGGTGTGTTTATAGGTAGTCTATGTAAGAGCAACTGACTGGGCAGGGCATGCCACAGAGTGTGGCCTCGAGGTGGAGGACATGCCTAGTGCACATCCGACACTCTTCTTCAATTTCCTTCTCTATTCCCATTATACCTTGATCATAGCACTCCAGGTTTTGATCCAGATGTTGAAAAAATTGTCCCACTGCCCTCTTTGTGCATCCCACCTCTTTGAGGTTCTTTTCACCACTTATGTGTATCTCCACAGAGATGAGGGACTCTGGAAGACGTTCACTCTCTTGCAGTTCCTTCCCATTTCTAACTGAGAGGTACAGATGATATAAGAAATATTCAAATACTGGAAGCATCCTCTAAATGCCTAGAATCCACGTGACTCCCTGGACCCTCATGACATCATGACAAGTAGCCAAGGACATATGCAGCTCCAACACTACAACTTCTCCAAGGATAACCACAAATCATATTGCTTGGGAGCCTTATTCTACCCAGACAGATACTGATTACACAAGGTATACTCGGTCAGTACCTCTCTAGGTATGGCATTGCACACAGCAGTGTCCTCACCAGTGATCAACCCAAAATCCTGGTCTGTCTGAGAAGCACCTATGATCTCTGCATCACATCCTAATGACTGCATGGAATATACATCCAGATCTCTAGAGAATATTCGCCCACTGACTGTAACCTGAATCTCTCCTTCATTAGGTATCAACCATCCACTTCACTATGCCTACTTGAGATGTATGAAAACAGAGAGAGACAGCAAGAGAGAAAACCTCTATTATTTCTCTTCTCCTCTTAGGAAACATTTTGCCTTCTGAAAAATCTTGAGTTTACATTTTGTGGATGGGACTAATGAAATCATCCCAGGATGTATGAGCCACAGACAACTCCCGAGATCATTATGATATAGAGATAGGCACGTTAGTGAAACCTGGAAACCTTCCAGATCACTGGTCAAAAAGACACCACAAGCAATGTTCTTGTGAGCCTTACTCTACCCAGCTGCAGCACAGTACACCGATTCTACGTGAACTTCACCTGTCTGGGTAGGGCACTACACACAGCAGGACTTCCAGGTAGAGACTTCCCTTTCACCCTCACACCCACACATACCTTTGCTCAACATATCCTGATACTACAACAAAGATTTACTGAATTCCCTTTAAATTATGGATACACTTTTTTTTTTTCTGGTTTGTAGCAGTTATTTTATTTTATTTTATTTTATTTTAAATTTTTTTATTTTTTTTTAAATTTTAAAATCTTTAATTCTTACATGCGTTCCCAAACATGAACCCCCCTCCCACCTCCCTCCCCACAACATCTCTCTGGGTCATCCCCATGCACCTGCCCCAAGCAAGCTGCACCCTACGTCAGACATGGACTGGCGATTCAATTCTTACATGACAGTATACATGTTAGAATTCCCATTCTCCCAAATCATCCCACCCTCTCCCTCTCCCTCTGAGTCCAAAAGTCCGTTATACACATCTGTGTCTTTTTTCCTGTCTTGCATACAGGGTCGTCATTGCCATCTTCCTAAATTCCATATATATGTGTTAGTATACTGTATTGGTGTTTTTCTTTCTGGCTTACTTCACTCTGTATAATTGGCTCCAGTTTCATCCATCTCATCAGAACTGATTCAAATGAATTCTTTTTAACGGCTGAGTAATACTCCATTGTGTTTTATACTTTTGTGTCACGTGCATCTCTTCTCCTTGAGAATCTCTTTAGCTGTCTTCAGGTATCTGAAGAAATGTGTGAGCATAAGGGAAATGATTGGCAAGCAAGATAAATGCAGTTCTATTATCATTTATCTTTCTATTCTCTACTTTACACATGGGCACATTTTCAGATCTGGACTACTGAGATCATAATCAACATATGTTTGACATCTAGGTGGCTTTGAAGGCCTTCCTGACATCTTGGAGGTATATCACATGTAGCCCCACACCCACCCCTGGTCTAAAGGCCACCAGTAATGATGAACCAGGTGCACAGTACTCTACCTAGGAAGGCTCTGTCTATAGGTAGTTGAGGTCACTGCACCTCTCTAGGCATGGCAATGCACACAGCATGGCTTCTAAGTGGAGACCCTGCTTGTCCCCTTAACACTCTAGAATGAAACATTCCTCATTACTCCTACCACAACCTTGGACATCACCAAAGAATTATGTATAGAACTGGAAAATGGTGACCCACTGCCAACCAAATTACATCCCTCACTCACAAGACTTTCTTCACTACGTCTACCTACTGTACACACTCAGAAGGATGAGGACCCAGAGAGAAATGGGTGTTTCAGATCTCTCTTTGGTTCAAGGGAATTTACTTCTTGTTTCTAACCTGTTCGTGTTTAAATTTTAGAAATGGAACACCTAAGTCATACTGAATATTTCAGAGACTCAGATGTTTTAAGGGTGTTCGTAACTTCTTGCAGGAACTAAGGACACTTGGAGCTACACACTCCAAAGTTCATGTGACACAAATAACACAGCACCAATGTTCTTAGAGAGTCTTACTCATGCAGACAGGAACTGTTCACACATTGCCAATGTGAAGAGCACCTGTCTGGGTAGGACACTCTGCACAAGAAATCTTTAATGTATAGGCACAATGCAGTCCCCATTATACTCTTCCAAGTAGCTTTTATATCTCTTCCCTCAAAATCTGATGGCTCCATGCAAGATATATCCAGACACCAAGGGAATATCCAACCAGTTTGTGAATCTTTTATCCATCCTCAATGGCTGTCTCCTTCACTTCACTTTATACATACTTCAGATGTACAAGGACGAGAGAAAGAAAAGCATCTTGTATTATCTTTTTTTCTCATAGGTATCATATTACCCTTGTAAACTTTTTGTGTTTACATTTTGAGGAGAGGATCACTGACATCTTCCCAAGGATTATAAATGCACAGACGATGCCACGGTCATTACGACATCAAAGAAGGCAGTTCAGGGCCACCCACAACTTGACCCATATCACTTGTCCAGAGGTCACCACAAGCGATGTTCTTGTGAGCCTTACTTTGCCCAGGCAGGTGTGCTTACAAGGAGTCTACGTGAACAGCATCTGACTGGGCAGGGCATGGCACACAGCTTGGCCTCGAGGTAGAGGATCTGATTAGTGTACTTCCTACTCTCTTCTTCAGTTTTTTTCTTTCTTTATTCTCACAATACCTTGCCCACTGCACTCAGTATTTAGCTCCAGACATTGAAAAAATTGCCCTACTGCCATCAACCTTACATCCCAACTCTTTGAGGATCTTGTCACTTTCTATGTGTATCTCTGCACAGAAATGAGGGACACTGGAAGAAGTTCACTCTCTTCCAGTTCTTTCCCTTTTCTAACCTGTACTTGTGGATGATACTGGAAATTTAAAAACACTGGTAGCATTCTCAAAATGCCTGGAATGCAGGTGGCTCCCTAGACCCTCATAACATCATGGCATGTAGCCAAGGACATACACTGCTCCAACACTAGAACTGCTCCAAAGTCAACCATAAATCATGTTCCTGGTGAGCCTAACTCTACCAAGACAGGTACTGACTACACAAGATCTGCAAGATAAGTACCTTATAGGCAGAGCATTGCACACAGCATGGCTGTGTCTGATCATCCATCCCAAGATCCTATGCTGTGTTAGAAGAACCTATGATTTCTGTCCCCATCACATCTTTGTGGCCTCATGCAAGATATAGCCAGATCCCTAGATAATATCCACTCACTGCTTTGTAACCAAAATCTCTCCATCACTAGATATCCAAGGTCCACTTCTCTTGCCTACTTGAAATCTACAAAAACTGAGAGAGACTAGAATATCGTATCTCTCTTTCATAGGAATCAGTTTTCCCTCTGTAAGCTTTCTATTTTTACATTGTGAAGATAGGCCCACTGGTATCAACCTGAGGAAGCCAGGGCCACAGATCCCTCTCAGGGTCATTATGACATCAAGGCAGGCAACTCAAAGAAATATGCAATTCCACCCACACCACTGGTCCAAAGCCAGCACAAATGATGTTATTGTGAGTCTTACTCTACCCAGGCAGGTCCTTGCACAGAAAATGTAAGTTAAAAGGACCTGTCTGGGCAGGGCACGGTACACTGCTTAGCCTGGAGGTGGAGGACCTGCTTAGTTCACTTTCCACGCTCTTCTTCAATTTTCTTCTCCTCAACACACATAGCTAACTGCACTGAAGATTTAGCTACATACATTGAAAACATTGACCCACGGCCCCGAAGCTTGACTCTGACCTCATCAGGATCTGACTACCATTCTATGTGTATCTGCATGAGATGAGTTACCATGGCTAAAAGCTTTCTCCCTTTAATTCCTTTTCTGATATGAACACTGTTTCTGTTTTCTATCCTGTAGATGCTGATGCTATTAAAAATATTCAAGCAAAAGAAATATCCTAAAGATGCCTATGACCAAGTGGCTGCCAGGACTCTTATGACATCATGGCAAGCAGCCCAAGAACACATGCAGCTGCAACACTAGAACTGTTCCAAGGTCAAGCACAAATGATGTTCCTGTGAGCCTTACTCTACTCAGACAGATACCGATTACACATGGTCTACGTGATCAGTACCAGTCTAAGCAGGGCAGTGCCCACAGTAGTGCTGTCTCTGACCATTCAACCCAATACCCTGGGCTGTCTTAGAACCACCTATGATCTCTGTCCATCACATCCTGATGGCTGCACTCAAGATATATCCATACCCCTAGAGAATATCCACCCACGTATAGTAACCTGCATCTCTCCTTCACTGGATATCCTCCATCCATGTCTCTATGACTACTGGAGACATACAAAAACTGAGAGTGAGAGAGAGAGAATGAATAATTATTTGTATTCCTCTTTTTTTCTCTTAGAAATCATCTTTACATCTGTACACTCTGTGTGTTCACATTGAGAAGAGAAGACCAATGAAATCATCCTGAGGAAGTTGGAGCCACACATAGCCCAGGGTGACAATGGAGTCAAAACTGGCAGGTAATAGACACCTTTAACTTCACCCACATCACTGGTCCAGAGGCCACCAGAAAAGATGCTCTTGTGAGCCTTAGTCTGCCCAGGCAGGTGCATTTACAGGGAGTCTACACCAACAGCACCTGGGTGGGAAGGGCGTGACACACAGTGTGGCCTTGAGTTTGAGGACCTGCTTAGTGCAATTCCCATCCTCTTCTTCAATTTTCTACTCTCTTTCCACCATAAGTGATCACGGCACTGACGATTTAAGCTCCAGACATTGTATCATCTTATCTTCTGAAAAACAACTTTCTGTTCACTTGGTGTGGATAGAACCAATGAAATCTTCCTAGGATTCCTGAGCCATAGGGAGCCACACTCCCTGGGTCATTATGATACAAAGGCAGGCAGCTCAGTGAAACTTGTAATTCCTTCCATGTCAGTGGTCCAGAAGCAACCACAAATGATATACTTGTGAGCTTACTCTACCCAGCTGTGGCACAGTATACCAATTCTACGTGAACTGCACCTGTCTGGGTAGGGCACTGCACACAGCAGGATTTTCAGATGGATTGCCCATTGACCCTCATACCCACACATACCTTTTCTCATAATATCCTGATGCTATAACAAATATTTACTGATTCCCCTTTAAAACACAGACAAAATCTTGTCCAATTTGCATCTCATCACCTTCAGAATCTCTTCAGATGGTCTACAGATATCTGGAGAAATATGTGAACATAGGGCAAATGATTAGCAAGCAAGGTTAATGTGATTCCACTAGCATTTATTTTTCCATTATCTACATTATCCATGGTCACATTTTCAGATCTGAACTATTGAGATAATAATCAAGGTTTTTTTGACAGCTCTGTGTCTTCCAAGGCCTCCCTGATACCTTGTAATGATATCACCAGGAGCCCCACACCCATCCATCATCAAAGGCCACCAGTAATGATGATGCAGTTGCACATTACTCTACCCAGCAAGGCTCTGTTTACATTTCCTTAAGTGATGGCTATACCCAACATTTAGCTAGAACAACATTAGAACAAACAATGCTCTTGTGAGCTTTACTCTGTCCAGAAAGGTGCATTTACAAGGAGGTGCATTTATGTCAATAGCACCTGGCTGGGCAGGGCATGGCATACAGCTTGGTATCAAGCTGGAGGACCTGCTTAGTGCACTTACCATGCATTTTCTTGTGTGTTCCCACTGTACCTTGAATACAGCATTTAATATTTAGTTCCAGCTTTTGAAAAATTTGTCACAAAGACTTCACATTTGCATTACAAATTTTTGAGGATGCTGTCACCTTTTCTGTGTATCTGAACAGATATGAGAACCATTGGAAGAAGCTCACTGTCTTGTAGATTATTCTCTTATCTAACCTGTAGGCTCAGATGATATTACAAATATTCAAGCACTGAAAGCATCCTCAAAGGCCTAGAATCCATGTGGCTCCCTGTACCCTCATGATATCATGGAAAGCAGCCAAGGACATGTGGAGCTCCAACACTAGAACTGCTCCATTGTCAACCACAAATCATGTTCTTGTGAGCCTTATTCTACCCAGACAGATACTGACTACATGAGATCTACAAGGACAGCCCCTGTCTAGGCAGGGCATTGCACACAGCAAGGCTGTCACTGATCCATCAACCCAAGAACTGGGCTGTATTAGAAGCAGCGATGAACTCTCTGCACCGCATACTAATGGCTGCACACAAGATATATCCAGACCCCAAGAAAATATCTACCCACTGATTGTAAGCTGCATCTCTCCTTCACTAGATTCCACCATCTATTTCACTATGCCTACTTGAGATGTACAAAAACCGAGAGACAGAGAGAAAAAAAACCAGCATTTCTCTCTTCTCCTCATAGGATTCATCTAGCCTTCTGAAAATTCTCTGTGTTTGCATGGTGTAGATAGGACCAATGAAATCCTCCTAGGATGCCTGAGCCACAGATGACACCCAGGTCATTAGAAGGGCAGCAGCACAGTGAAACTTGTGAAGCCTTCCACATCACTGGTCAGGAAGCCACCAAAAATGATGTTCTTGTGAGCCTTACTCTACCCAGCTGTAGTGCAGTGCACCAATTCAATGTGAACTGCACCTGTCTGGGTAGGGCACTACACAGAGTAGGACTTTCAGATGGAGGATTACCCATTGACCCTCACATCCACATAAACCTTTTCTCATCACAACGTTATGCTACAGCAAATATTTAATGGTTTCCCTTTAAAACATGGACAAAATCTCTTCCAAGTCACATCACTTCTCCTTCAGAATCTCTTCAGCTGGTCTACAGGTATCTGCAGAAATATGTGAACACAGAGTAAATGATCAGCAAGCAGGTGAATGTTATTCTATTAGCATTTCTCTTTCTCTTCTCTATGTTATACATGGTCATATTTTCAGAACTGAATTACAGAGATCATAATCAAGGTATGTTTGACAGCTCTGTGGTGTCCAAAGCCTCCCTAATATCTTGGAATAATATCACCTGGAGCCCCACACCCATCCATCATCCAAGGCCACAAGTCATGATGATGCAGTTGCACATCACTCTACAGAGGAAGGCTCTGTTTACACTTCTTTAAGTGATGACTACCCACAACATTTAGCTATGGACTTTGAAAAGATTGACCCATGGTGCACCAACATGGTTTTCATCTCTCTCAGGTTTTCATTACTTTTTCTACATTTTCCAACACTGCTCGAAAAGCCACCAGTAATAAAGAAGCAGTTGCACAGTAGTTACATCTCTAAACGTGCCATGGCACACAGTTTGACTTCAAGGTGGAGGCCATGTTTGCCTACTTCACACTCTCAGTTGAAACATTCATTACTCCTACCACATCCTTGAGCCTAACACAGTTTATGTATAGAACTTGAAAATGGTGCCCACTGCCCTCCAACTTGCCTCACTCCATCACCAGAATATCCTCATTATTTCTATGCACTGTACACACTCAGAAGGATGAGGACCCAGAGAGAAAAAGGTGTTTGAGATCTCTCTTCATTTCTTATCTGTACCTGTTAAACTTTTAGAAATGGAACTCATAAGTCTTACTAAATATTTCAGACTCTCATGTTTTAAGGCTGCTCCCAACTTTATGGAGGGACCTAAGGATATTGAAGCTCCACAATCAAAACTGCACTGAACACAAGTCAAACCACACCAACATAACTGGAAAGTCTTACTCACCTAGACAGGCAGTGTTCACACACTGTGAAAGTGAACAGTACCTCTATGTGCAGGGCACTAGCACAAACAATATTTAATTTGTAGGCACTCCCCAATCCCCATCATCCTCTTCCATTTAGCTTTCGTTATCTCTTGCCTCCACATCCAGATGGCTCTATGCATGATATATCCAGACATTGAGGGAATATCCAGCAACTTTTAAATCCTTTTTCCCTCCTCAGGGACTGTCCCTTTCAATCTCCTTTATACTTACTTCAGATGTAGGAAGATCAGAGATAGAAAAGAATCTCAGATTTCTATATCCTCTTCAAAAGTATCATCTTACCTTCTTTAAACACTTGTGCTTCACTTTGTGACGAGAGGACCAATGACATCTTCCCAAAGATGCTAGAGGCACAGATGACACCAGGGTCATTATGACATCAAGGCAGACAGTTCAGGGCCAGCCGCAATTCCATCCATGTCACTGGTCCAGAGGCCATAAGAATAATGTGATTGTGAGCTTTACTCTACACAGGCAGGTCGTTCACAGGGAGTCTAAGTAAACTGCACCTGACTGGGCAGGGCACTGCACACAGCAAGGCACCAAGGGGAAGAGCAGGTCCTCTGGACTGCTCAGTATATCATGTAGATTTGAGAACCCTCCCCACTAGATCCTGATGAATGCACACATGATTTTCTATACTCCTAAAACATATTATCTCAGTGCCCTTCAATTTTCATTCTACTCCCCCCTTGGAACTTCCTCACAAGGTCTCTGTACTACAGGAAAACTTTGAGATCCCGGAGATATTCAGCATGTCCCAGTTCTATGCTAAACTTTTGAAAAATATCCTTCCTTTTCCCAGGTTATCAGATTTCCATGTTTCAGAATGGACCATGGAAATCACAGTCACATAAGAGATATCTATGTGGCTCCTATAGCATTCCTGAAATGGAAGAGAGCTCAGAGTCACGAGCAGCCCCACACCCAAGACTGCTCCAGAGGCCACCACAGGTCATTTTCCTGTTGCACATTAGACAACCCAGAAAGGCACTGTGTACATCTAGTTTACATGAATAGTGCCAATCTTGGCAGGGCACTGCATACGCCATCACCTCATGGTGGAAAACCTCTTCAGGTACCATGTTCTACACTGCAGTGAAGTTTCCTGCTCTACGAGCACCATACCTTGATGGCTGCATCCAAGATTTAGCTATGGACCTAGAAAAAGTTGACCCACTATGCTCAAACATGGATCACACACCTCTTTCAGGATGTCATCACCTGTTCTCCAAGTATCTGCACTAGGAAGAGGTACCATGGTTAAAATCTTACTCTCTTTACTTCGTTTCCTAATAGGAACTGCATTTCCATCGTTAAGCTATAGGTGCTGATGTTCATAGGAATATTCAAGCAATGAAAGCGGCCTCAACATGCCTAGAATGCAGCAGGTTCCCTGGACTAACAAGACAGTATGGCAAGCATCACAAGCACACATGCAGTCAAGCATAAATTTCATTCCTTGTAGCTTTATTCTATCCTGATTACATGAGCTCTACAAGATCAGTACCTGTTTGGGGGATATTGCACACAGCAGGGCTGTCTCTGATACCAACACAAGAACCTGGGCTATCTCAGAAGCACTTATGATCTCTTACCCTATCAATTCCAATAGGCTGCATTCGAGATATACTCAGACCCCTAGAGAATATCCAACCATTGACTGCAACCCAAATATCTCCTTCTCTAGATATTGACCATCCACTTCTCTATGCCTTCTTGAGATGTATGAAACTTGAGACGAATAGACACACACACACATACACACACACAGAAAACCTCTAGTATTTCTCATTTTCCTCTAAGGAATCATCTTGCCTTCCGAAAAATCTTTGTGTTTTCATTGTGAGAAGAGACCAATGAAATCATCCTGAAAATACCTGAGCCATAGATGACTCCCCATATCATTATGATACCGAGGCAGATAGCAAAGTGAAACCTGCAAATGCATCCACATCACTGGTCCCGAAGACACCACAAATGATGTTCTTGTGAGCCTTATGCTACCCATCCGTGGCACAGTACATTGATTCTACATGAACTGCACCTGGATGGGTAGGGCACTGCACACAGCATGGCTTCCAGGCAGAGGACTGCCCTTTACCCTCATGCCTACGCATAACTTTCATCACCATATCCTGATGCTACAACAAAGATTTACCAGTTATTCTTTAAATCATGGACATACTGTCGTCCAGTTTGCATCTCCTCTTCTTGAGAATTTCTTCAGCTGGTCCACACATATCTGAAGCAATATATGAGCATAAGAGAAATGATCTGCAAGCAAGATGAATGTAACTCTATAAACATTTATGTTTCTATCATATACTTTGTACATGGGCACATTTTCAGGTCTGCACTACTGAGATCATAATCAACATATATTGACATCTCTGTGGCCTCAAGCACCTCCCTGATATATTGGAGGAATATCACCTGGAGTCCACACCTAACCCTGGTCCAAAGGCCACTAGCAATGATGAATTAGTTACACAGTACTCTAAGAGGAAAGCTCTGTTTACCGGTAGTGCAAGTCAATAGCATTTCTGATATCGGGGCACCGCACAATCCGTGACCTCAAGGTGGAGCCCATGCTTGTCTCCCTCACACTCTTAAATGTATCATTGCCCATTACTCCTACAACAGCCTTCAAATTTACCCAAGATTTATGCATAGAACTTGAAAATGGTGACCTATGGCCCTGCAACTTGCATCCTGCCCTCAGGAGACCGTCCTCACTACTCCATGTACTGTACACAGTCAGAAAGATGAGGACCCAGATAGAAATAGGTGTTTCAGTTCTCTCCTCGTTTCAGAGGAATTAACCTTTTCTTTCTAACAATTCCTGCTAAACTTTGAAAAATGGAACCCATAAGTTATACTAAGGATTTCAGAGGCTCATTTAAAGTTTTAAAGGTGCTCATAACATTCTCGAGGGAGCAAAGTACATTGGAGCTCCACGCTCAAAATTGCACTGAACACAAATAATACCACACCAACATGCCTAAGGAGTCTTACTCACGTAGACAGTTAGTGTTTACACATTGTCAAAAACAAACAAACAAACAAAAAAAGCCAGTACCTGTTTGGGTGGGGCACTAAACAGAAGAAATCTGTAATGTGTAGGCACACCCCAGTCCCCATCATCCTCTTCCGTTTAGCTTCCGTATCTCTTGCTTCCACATCCTGATGGCTCTACGCATGATATATCCAGAAACTGAGGGAATATCCACCCACATTTGAATCCTTTTTCCCTCCTCAGGGACTGTCCCTTTCGATCCCCTATAGGATCAGAGACAGAAAAGAATCTCAGGTTTCTATATTCTTCTCATACATATCATCCTACCCTCTGGAAATTCTTGGGATTCACATTGCGAGGAGAGACCCACTGACATCTTCCAGAAGATACTAGAGGCACAGATGACTCCAGGGTCATTATGACATCAAGGAAACCAGCTCAAGAACCCTGCAACTCCACGTACATCACTGGTTCAGAGGCCACCATAAACGATCCTCTTGTGAGCCTTACTCTGACCAGGCAGGTGCTTTTACAACGAGTCTACACCAACAACATCTGGTTGGGCAGGGTATGGCATACAGCTTGGCCTCGAGCTGGAGGACCTGCTTAGTGCACTTCCCAGGATTTCCTTCAATTTTCTTGTGTCTTTCCATGATACCTTGATCACCGCACCCATGATTTAGTTCCAGTTGTTGAAAAAGTTATCCCACTGCCTTCAAAGTTTCATTGCTCTTTGAGGGTATAGCCAACTTCCATGTGTATCCGAACATATATGAGAATCATTGGTAGATTCTTCCCTCATCTACCGTGAAGGTTCAAATGATATTAGAAATATTCAAGCACTGGAAGCATCCTCAAAGGCCTAGAATCCACCTGGCTCCCTGTACCCTCATGATATCATGGAAAATATTCAAGGACATATGCAACTCCAACACTAGAACTGTTCATCGTCAACCACAAATCATGTTCCTTGTGAGCCTTATTCTAGCCACACAGATACTTATTACACGATATCTACAAGGACAGACCCTGTATAGGCAGGGCGTTGCATACAGCAATGCTGTCACTGATCCATCAATCCAAGAACTAGGCTGTATCAGAAGCAGCTAAGATCTCTCTGCATCACATACCAATGGCTACACACAAGATATATCCAGATCCCAATATGACTATGCACACTGATTGTAAGCTGCATCTCTCCTTCAATAGATATCCACCATCTATTTCACTATGCCTACTTGAGATGTACAAAAACCAAGAGACAGAGAGAGAAAACCTCCAGTATTTGCCTCTTCTCCTCTTATGAATCATCTAGCCTTCTGAAAAATTACTGTGTTCATATTGTGTCAATAGGAAAAATGAAAACCTGCTAGGATGCTTGAGGCGCATATGAAAGCCCAGGTCATTAGAAGGGCAGGCACCCCAGTGAAATCTGTAACTCCAACCACATCACTGGTGCAGAAGCCACCATAAATGATGTTCTTGTGAGCCTTACTCTACCCAGCTGTGGCACAGTACACCAATTCTACATGGACTGCACCTATCACTGCAGGGCACTGCACACAGGAGGACTTCCAGGTGGAGATTTGCCTATTGACCCTCACAACCGCACATAGTTGTGCCCATCACATTCTCATGCTACAACAAATATTTACCAATTTCTCTTTAAAACATGGACACAATTTCATCTAAGTCACATCACTTCTCCTTCAGAATCCCCTCAGCTGGTCTACAGGTATCTGGAGAAATATGTGAACACAGGGTAAATGATCATCAAGAAAGGTGAATGTCATTCCACTAGCATTTATCTTTCCATTCTCTACATTATACATAGTCATCTTTTCAGGTCTGAAGTACGGACATAATCAAGGTATGTTTGGCAGCTCCACAGCCTCCCTGATATTTTAGAATAATATTACCTGGGGCCCCACACCTTTCCATTGTCCAAGGCCACCAGTCATGATGATGCATTTGCATATTACTCTACCCAGAAAGGCTCTATTAACAATTCTTTAAGTGATGACTACACACAACATTTAGGTATGGACCTGGAAATGACTGACCCATGGCCCACCAACATAGTCTTCATCTCTCTCAGGGTTCACATTTTCTATTTCCCAACCATATTCTGAAGGCCACCCATAATAAAGAACCAGGTACTCAGTACATACCTCATTAGGCAGCTCAGAGCACACAGTATGGCCTCAATAAGGAGGCCCTACTTGCCCACTTCACACTCACATTCCTCATAACTCCTACCACATCCTTGGACCTCACCAAATTTATATATAAACTTGAAAGTGGTGACCCACTGCCTTTCAACGTGCCCCCCAAATCTAGATTATCCCCACTATTTCTACATACTGCAAACACTCAGAAGGATGAGGATCCAGAGAGAAAAAGGTGTTTCAGATTTTCAGATCTCTCTTAACTTCAAAGGAAGTTTCTAACCAGTACCTATTCAATTTTTTTTAAATGGAACTCATAAGTCATACTGAATATTTCAAGTCTCACATTTTAAGGCTGCTTCTGATGTTTTGGAGGAACCTAAGGACATTTGAAGCTCCCCATTCAAAATTGCACCCACCACAATAATACCAATGATCCTGGAGAGTCTTACTCACCAAGATAGTGTTCATACATTGTTAATACGAAAAGCACCTGTCTGGATAGGGATCCAGATCTCCATTATCCTCTTCCAAACTGCTTCCATATTTGTGCTGCCAAATCCTGATGACTCCATGCAAGATATATCCAGACACCAAGCAAATATCCACCCACCATGTGAATCCTGTATCCATCCATCCTCAGGAGTTGTCCCCTTCACTCCCCTTTATACTTACTTCAGATGAATGAGGACCAGGGAATGAAAGACATCTCATATTTCTCTCTTCTCCTCATAGGTATCACCTTGCCCTCTGTAAAATCTCTGTGTTCACATTGTGAGGAGAAGACTTCTGACATCTTCACAAGAATGCTAGAGGCACAAACGAAACCAGGGTCATTATGACATCAAGGAGGACAATTCCGGGCCACCCGCAATTCCATCCAAGTCACTGGTCCAGAGGCCACCACAAATGATGTTATGGTGAGCTTTACTCTACACAGTCAGGCCGTTCACAGGGAGTCTACGTGAACAGCACCTGAATGGGCAAGGCGCTGCACACAGCAAGGCACCAAGGGTAAGGCCATATACTCTGGACCGCTCAGTTTATCATCTAGCTTTGAGAAAACTACCCATTAGATCCTGATGAATGCACACATGATTTTCTTTATTCTTAGAACATGTTATCTCACTGCCCTTCAATTTTCATCCTACTCCCTTTCATAACTTCCTCACAAGTTCTCTGTACTACAGGAGAATGTTGAGATCCCAGAGATATTCAGCATGTTCCAGTTCTATGCTAAACTATTGAGAAGTATCCTTCCTTTACCCAGATTATCAGATTTCAGTATTTCAGAATGGACCACGGAAATCACAGTCACATAACAGATATCTTCAAGACTCCTACAGCACTCCTGAATTTATGGAAGAATGCTCAGAGTCACGAGCAAACCTATACACAAGACTGCCCCAGAGGCCACCACAGGACATATTCTTGTTGCACATTACACAACCCAGAAAGGCACTATGTACATCTAGTTTACGTGAATAGTGCCTGTCTGGGCAGGGCACTGCACATGCCATGGCCTCACGGTGGAAAACCTCTTCACGTACCACATTCCACACTGTGATGAAGTTTCCTTCACTATGAGCACCATACCTTGATGACTGCACCCAAGATTTAGCTCTGGACCTAGAAAAAGCTGACCCACTACACTCAAACATGGATCACACACCTCTCTCAGGATGTCATCATTTGTTCTCCATGTATCTGCACCAGGATGAGGTTCCATGAGTAAAAGCTTACTCCCTTTCCCTCGTTTCTTTATAGGAACTGTGTTTCCATTGTTAAGCTGTAGGTGCTAATGTTCGTAGGAATATTCAAACACTGGAAGAAGCATCCTCAAAATGCCTAATGCCGCAGGTTCCCTGGACCTTCAAAATACCATGGCAAGTGTCAGATGGCCACATATAGCTCCAGCACTAGAACTGCTCTAATGTCCACCACAAATCTCATTCCTTGTAGCCTTATTTTATGCTGATTACATGAGGTCTACAGGATCAATACCTGTCTAGGCGGGATATTGCTCACAGCAGGGCTGTCTCTCATCAATCTAGCCAAGAACTGCACTCGAGATATACCCAGACCAATAGAGAATATCCACCTATTGATTGCAACCTGTATATCTCCTTCTCTCGATGGCAAACATCCACTTCTCTAAGCCTTCTTGATATGTACGAAATCTGACATGTACAGACACACACAGACAGAAAGAGAGAGTGACAGAGAGTGTGTGTGTGTGTGAGACAGATCCTCTAGTAGTATTCCTCACATCTCCTCTAAGGAATCATCTTGCCTTCTGAAAAATCTTTATGTTCCTTTTGTCAGGACAGACCAAGAAAATCATCCTGATGATGCCTGAGCCACAGATGACTCCCCAGATCATTATGATACCGAGGCAGATAGCAAAGTGAAAGCTGCAAATCCATCCACATCGTGGTGAAGAAGACACCACAAAGGATGTTCTTGTGAGCCTTATGCTACCCATCCGTGGCACAGTACACTGATTCTACATGAACTGCACCTGGCTGGGTAGGGTACTGCACACAGCATGGCTTCCAGGCAGAGGACTGCCGTTTACCCTCACACCCACACATGACTTTCATCATCATATCCTGATGCTACAACAAACATTTCCCAGTTATTCTTTAAATCATGTACACTCTGTCATCCAGTTTGAATCCCCTCTTCTTGAGAAAATCTTCAGTTGGTCGCCAGATATCTGAGGCAATATATGAGCATAAGAGAAATGATCAGCAAGCAAGATGAGTGTCACTCTAAACATTTATGTTTCTATCATTTACTTTATACATGGGCACCTTTTCAGATCTGGACTACTGATATATTCAACTTATTTTGACATCTCTGTGGCTTCCAGCACCTTCCTAATATCTTGGAGGTATATCACCTGGAGTCCCATAGCCTCCCGTAGTTCAAAGGCCACCAGCTCTGATGAACCAGTTGCACAGGATCTAACCAGGATAGCTCTGTTTACTGGCTTAAGTTAATAGCATCTCTCATGGTGGGACACTGAACAATGCATTGCCTCAAGGTGGAGGCCCTGCTGGTCCCTTTCACACTCTTAAATGAATCATTCCTCATCACTCCTACCACATCCTTGAATCTCACGCAAGATTTATACCTAGAAAATGATGACCTGGGACCCTGCAACTTGTGTCCTTCCCTCTCAAGACTGTCCTCACTACTCTACATACTGTACACAGTCAAAAAGATAAGGATGCAGAGAGAAACAGGTGTTTCAGATCTTTGTTCATTTCAGTGGAATTAACTTTCTCTTTTCTATAAGTTCCTGTTAAACGTTGAGAATTGGATCCCCAAAGTCAACCTGAAGATTTTGGAAGCTCAGTTAAAGTTTTAAAGGTGCTTATAACTTTCTGGAGAGAGTTTAGGTCATTGGAGCTCCACACGCAAAACTGCAGGGAACACAAATAACACCACACCAATGTGCCTGGAGAGTCTAACTCACCTAGACAGGCAGTGTTTACACATTGTCAAAGTGAACAGTACCTGTATGCTGCTGCTGCTGCTGCTGCTGCTGCTAAGTCGCTTCAGTCATGTCAGACTCTGTGCGACCCCAGAGACGGCAGCCCACCAGGCTCCCCCATCCCTGGGATTCTCCAGGCAAGAACACTGGAGTGGGTTGCCATTTCCTTTTCCAACGCATGAAAGTGAAAAGTGAAAGGGAAGTCGCTCTGTGATGTCCAACTCTTAGCGACCCCATGGACTGCAACCCACCAGGCTCCTCAGTCCATGGGATTTTCCAGGCAAGAGTACTGGAGTGGGGTGCCATTGCCTTCTCTGCTACCTGTATGGGTAGGACACTAAACACAAGAAATTTGTAATGCGTAGGCACACCTCAGTCCCCTTCATCATCTTCTGTTTAGCTTCTGTATCTCTTGCCTCCACATCCTGATGGCTCTCTGCATGATATATCCACACACCAAAGGACTATCTACCCAGTTCTGCATTCTTTCCCATTCTCAGGCACTGTCCCTTTCGATCCCCTTTACACTTACTTCAGATGTAGGAGGATCAGAGATAAAAAAGAATCTCAGATTTCTATATTCTCCTCATATGTATCATCTTATCCTCTGTAAACTCTTGGGGTTCACATTGTGAGGAAAGGACCACTGACATCTTCCCAAGGATGCTAGAGGCACAGATGACTCCAGGGTCATTATGACATCAAGGCAGGAAGCTCAAGGACCCCTGCAACTCCATGCATATCACTGGTCCAGACGCCACCACAAAAGATCTTCTTGTAAGCCTTAGTTTGCCTAGGCAGATGTCCTTACAAGGAGTCTATGTCAACAGCACCTGGATGAGCAGGGCATGGCATACAGCTTGGCCTCGAGCTGGAGGATCTGCTTAGTCCACTTCCCAGGCTCTTCTTCAATTTTCTTGAGTCTTTCCACCATACTTTGATTCCTGCACTGAAGATTTAATTTCAAGTGTTGAAAAAGTTGTCCCACTGCCCTCAAATTTGCATCCCAGCTCTTTGAAGATGTTGTCACCTTCTATGTGTATCTGAACAGATATGAGAATCATTGGAAGAAGCTCACTCTCTTGTAATTTATTCCCTTATCTACCCTGTAGGTTCAGATGATATCAGAAATATTCAAGCACTGGAAGCATCCTCAAAGGCCTAGAATCCACATGGATCCCTGTATCCTCATGATATCTTGGAAAGTACTGAAGGACATATGCAGCTCCAACACTAGAACTGCTCCATTGTCAACCACAAATCATGTTCCTTGTGAGCCTTACTCTACCCACACAGATACTGATTACATGAGATGTACAAGACAGCCCCTGTCAAGGCAGGGTATTTCTGACAGCTGGGCTGTTACTGATCCCTCCACCCAAGAACTGAGCTGTATTAGAAGCAGCTATGATCCCTCTGCATCGCATAGTAATGTCTGCATGCAAGATATATCCAGACCCCAAGAGAATATCTACCCACTGATTGTATGATGTATCTCTCCTTCACTAGATATCCACCATCTACTTCACTATGCCTACTTGAGATGCACAAAAACTGAGAGACAAAAATAAACTCCCCCAGTATTTCTCTCTTCTCCTCTTAGAAATCATCTAGACTCCTGAAAAATCTTTATGTTCACATGGTGTGGATCAGACCAATTAAATCATCATAGGATGTGTGAGCCCCATGTCATGATAAAGACAGGCAGCTTAGTGAAACCTGCAACTCCATCCACATCACTGGTCCAGAAGCCACCACAAATGGTGTTCTTGTGAGCTTTATGCTATCTAGCTGCAGCACAGTACAGTCATTCTACATGAACTGCACCTGTCTGGACAGGGCACTGCACACACCAGGGCTTCCAGGTAGATTGCTTATTGACACTCATACACACACACACACCATTGCTCCTCATACCTTGATGCCACAACAAATATTTACCGATTTCCCTTTCAAACATGGGCACAATCATCCAAATTGCATTGCATCTCCTTCAGAATCTCTTCAGCTCATCTACAGGTATCTGGAGAAATATGTGAAAATAGGGTAAATTATTAGCAAGAAATGTGGAAGTGATTCTACTAGCATTTATCTTTCCATTCTCTACTTTATACACGGTCACATTTTCAGATCTGAACTACCAAGATCATAGTCAATGTATGTTTGACACCTCTGTATCTTTCAGAGCCTCCCTGATATATTGGAATACAATCACCTGGAGCCCCACACCCATCCATTGTTCAAGGCCACCAGTCTTGATGGTGCAGTTGCACATTACTCTATCCAGGAAGGCCCTGTTTACACTTCTTTAAACGATGACTACACCCATCATTTTTCTATGGACATGGAAAATCTTGACCCATGGCCCACCAACATGGTTTTCATCTCTCTCATGTTTTTGTCACATTTTCTATGTTCTCCAACTCTGGTCCAAAGGCTACCTGTAATAAACATCCAGTTGCACAGTACTTATCTCTCTAGGCGAGTCACAGCACACAATATGGCCTCAAGGTGGAGGCCTTGCTTGCCCACTTCACACTCTTGAATGAAACATTCCTCAGTACTCCTGCCACATCATTGGACCTCACCAAATTTATGAATAGAACTTGAAAATGTTGACCCACAAGCCCTCCAACTTGCTTCCTTCCCTCACTAGACCATTCTCACTGTTTCTTCATACTTTACATATTCAGAAGGATGAGGATCCAGAATGATAAAAGTTTTTCAGATTTGTCTTCATTTGAAAGGAAGTACCCTTCTCTTTTCTAACCTGTACCTATTCAATTGTTATACATGGAACTCATAGGTCATACTGAATACTTCAGAATCCCGTGTTTTAAGGTTGCTCCTAACTTCCTGGAGGGAGTTAAGGACACAAAGAGCTCCATACTCAAAACTTCACCCGATCAAATAACACACCAACGTGCCTGGAGAGTCTTATTCACCAGAGGGGAACTGTTCACAAATCGTCAAAGTGTACAATACCTGTCTGTGTAGGGCACTGAACACAGGAATTCTTTACTGAGTAGGCAAAACTCAGTTCTATTTATCCTCTCCCAAGTATCTTCCATATCTCTTGCCTCCACATCCTGACAGCTCTATGCATAATATATCCAGAAACTGAGGGAAACCCATCCACCTTGTGAATCCTTTATCCATCCTCAGGAATTGCCCCTTCATTCCCCAGATGTATAAGGACCAGAGGAAGATAAACATCTAGTATTTCTCTTTTTTGCTCATTTCTATCATCTAACCCTCTACAAATTCTCAGAGGTGACATTTTGATGAAAGGACCACTGACAACTTTCAGAGGTTGCTAGAGGCACAGATCACTCCAGGGTCATTATGACATCAAGACAGGCAGCTCAAGGACCCCTGCAACTCCATATACATCACTGGTCCAGACGCTACCACAAATAATGTTCATGTGAGCCTTACTCTGCCCACTCAGGTGTGTTTACAGGGAGTCTATGTCAAAAGCACCTGGGTGGCCAGGGCATGGCATACAGCACGGCCTTGAGCTGGAGGAACGCCTTAGTGCACTTCCCATGCTCTTCTTCCATTTACTTGTGTCTTCTCACCTTACCTTGAACATCATAAACAAGTTTAGTTCCAGTTGTTGAAAAAGTTGTCCAACTACCCTCAGATGTGCATTTCACCTCTTTGAGGAACTTGTCACCTTCTATGCGTATCTGCACAGAGATTGGGAACTATGGAAATAGGTCACTCTCTTGCAGTTTCTCACCTTTTCTAACCTGTAGGTGCAGATGATATTAGAAATATTCAAGCACTGGAAACATCTTAAAAGGCATAGAATCCACATGGCTCTCTGGATCCTCATGACACTTTGTCAAGTTCAGTTTAGTTTAGTCGCTCAGTTGTGTCTGACTCTTTGCAACCCCATGGATTTCAGCATGCCAGGCCTCCCTTGCAATCATCAACTCCTGGAGTTTACTCAAACTCATGTCCATTGAGTCAGTGATGCCATCCAGTCATCTCATCCTCTCTTCTGTCCTCCTCATCCTCTGTCTTCCCCTTCTCTTCCTCCATTCAATCTTTCCCAGCATCAGGGTCTTTTCCAATGAGTCAGTTCTTTGAATTAGGTGGCCAAAATATTGGAGTTTCAGCTTAAGCATCAGTCCTTCCAATGAATATTCAGGACTGATTTCCTTTAGGATGGATTGGTTGGATCTCCTTGCAATCCAAGGGACTCTCAAGAGTTTTCTCCAACACACAGTTCAAAAGCATCAATTCATCGGTGCTCAAATTTCTTTATAGTCCAATTGTTACATCCATACATGTCCACTGGGGAAACCATAGCATTTACTAGATGGAACTCTGTTGACTAGATGGAACTCTGTCAGCAAAGTAATGTCTCTGCTTTTTAATATCCTGTCTACATTGGTCATAACTTTTCTTCCAAGGAGCAAGTGTCTTTTAATTTCATGGCTGCAATTATCATCTGTAGTGATTTTGGAGTACCCAAAAAATAAAGGCTCTCACTGTCTCCATTGTTTCCCTATCTATTTGCCATGAAGAGATGGGACCAGGTGTCATGACCTTAGTTTTCTGAATGTTGAGTTTTAGGCCAACATTTTCATTCTCCTCTTTCATTTTCATCAAGAGGCTCTTTAGTTCTTCTTCACTTTCTGCCATAAGGGTGCTGTCATTTGCATATCTGAGTTATTGATATTTCTCCTGGCAATTTTGATTCCAGCTTGTGCTTCATCCAGCCCAGCATTTATCATGATGTGCTCTGCATATAAGTTAAATAAGCAGGGTGACAATACACAGCCTTAACGTACTCCTTTCCCAATTTGAAACCAGTCTGTTCCATGTCCAGATCTAAATGCTGCTTCCTGACCTGCATACATATTTCTCAAGAGGCAGGTCAGTTGGTCTGGTATTTCCATCTCTTTCAGATTTCCCACAGTTTGTTGTGATCCACACAATCAAAGGCTTTGGCACAGTCAATGAAGGAGAATTAGATGTTTTTCTGGAACTCTCTTGCTTTTTCTATGATCTGACATATGTTGGCAATTTGATCTCTGGTTCTGCTGCTTTTTCTAAATTCAGCTTGAACATCTGGAACTTCACAGTTCACATACGCTTGACACCTGGCTTGGAGAATTTTGAGCATTACTTTGCTAGCATGTGAGATGAGTGCAGTTGTACAGGAGTTTGAGCATTCTTTGGCATTGACTTTCTTTGGGATTGGAATGAAAACTGACCTTTTCCAGTCCTGTGGCCACTGCTGAGTTTTCCAAATTTGCTGGCATGTTGAGTGCAGCACTTTCACAGCATCATCTTCCAAGGTTTGAAATAGCTCCACTGGAATTCCATCACCTCCACTAGCTTTGTTCATAGTGATGCTTCCTAAGGCCCACTTGACTTCACATTCCAGGATGTCTGGCTCTAGGTGAGTGATCACAACATCATGATTATCTTGGTTTTGAAGATCTTTTTTGCAGATCTTCCATGTATTTTTGCCACCTCTTTTTAGTATCTTCTGCTTCTGTTAGGTCCATACCATTTCTATCCTTTATTCTGCCCAACTTTGCACGAAATGTTCCCTTGGTATCTCTAATTTTCTGGAAGAGATCTCTAGTCTTTCCCATTCTATTGTTTTTCTCCATTTCTTTGCATTGATTACTAAGGAATGTTTTCTTATCTCTCCTTTCTATTCTTTGGAACTTTGAATTTTAGTGGGTATATTTTTCCTTTTCTCCTCTGCCTTTCGATTCTCTTCTTTTCACAGCTATTTGTATGGCATCTTCTGGCAATCATTTTGCCTTTTGTATTTCTTTTTCCTGGGGATGGTCTTGATCCCAGCCTCCTATACAGTGTCATGAAAGAAAGAAAATGAAGTCACTCAGTCATGTCCCACTCTTTGCGACCCCATGGACTGTAGCCCACCAGGCTCCTCCCTCCATGGAATTGTCCAGGCAAGAGTACTGGAGTGGATTGCCATTTCCTTCTACAGGGGATCTTCCTTACCCAGGGATCGAACCCAGGTCTCCTGCATTGCACGCAGACTCTTTGCTGTCTGAGCCACTGGGGAATCCCACAATGTCATGAACCACTGACTGTAATTTTTCAGGTACTCTGTCTATCAGATCTAACCCCGTGACTCTATTTCTCACGTCAATTGTATAATCTTATGGATTAAAGATTTACCAAGCATGGCCCCACTCATCTGAACAAGACCCAGTTTTCCCTTCACACTGGCAAGTAGCCAAGGACATATGCAACTCCAACAATAGAACTGTTCCTAGGTCAACCACAAACCATGTTGCACGGGAGCCTTACTCTATCCAGACAAATAGTGATTACATGAGAACTACAAGATCAGTACCTGTCTAGGCAGGGGATTGCACACAGCAGGGCTGTCACTGACTAATCAACCCAAGACTTTGGGCTGTCTTTGAAGCACCTAGGATCTCTCTGCATTACATCCTGATGGCTCCATGCAAGATATATTCATGAGAATATCCACCCACTGATTATAACCTGCATCTCTACTTCACCTGATATTCAGCATCCACTTCACTATGCCTACTTGAGACGTATGAAAACTAAGACAAAGAGAAAAAAAAAAAAAACCTTTAGTATTTCTCTCTTCTCTTAGGAATCATCTTGCCTTCTGAAAATTCTTTGTGTTCACATTGTGCAGATAGGACCAATGATGTCATCCTAGGATACTAAGCCACAGATGACTCCCTGGGTCATCATGGTATAAAGACAGGCAGCTCATCCTCATCATTGGTCCAGAAGCCTTCAAAAATGATGTTCTTGTGAGCCTTACTCTATCCATCCACAGCACAATACACTGATTCTACGTGAACTGCACCTGTCTGGGCAGGGCACTGTACACAACAGGACTTTCAGGTGGAGGATTGCCCTTTAACCCTCATGCCCCACACATAACTTTGCTCATTATATCCTTGTCTCAAGCAGCCTAACCTGCTAAGGACACGGCCCAGCCCACCACTGAGCCCATCCAGGTTTCTGTCCATGGACCAGCAATTTGTCCCCCAGTCCCACAGAAGACAAAGCATTAAGCGTTAAATGGGAGCTCTGCTGAGTTCATCCCTATGCTACATGCAACAGGGCCCCTGTCACAAAACCCTCCTCATTGCCTCCCATCACCACCCAATCATATTGGTCAAAAGCAGCTCTTCCTGGAAGAGATGCTCTTTTCCTCACATACCAGTGAGATCCCAGTGGACAGCTTTCACCAGAGCACTAAGAGACATCATCACAAACTGACTTCACATTAACACAACCTTAGTAAGAGCCACTGTGTCCAGCCACTGGGGCCTATCTTAACTACTCTCTCTCAGGGTAGTAGAGATAGCAAGGTTTCATTGTGAAGCTGTCTTTTGGCACTTCAGAATACAAGTTCCCCTGAATGGGACCCAAGAAAAGCCCACCTATGTTGCATAGGTTCTTTCTGTGGCAGTAAGACAAATACCACCAGCCCAGTAAGGTCCTGCTCCTGGGACGTGATGCAAAGCAGAGCAGTAGGCTGAAGGCAGGATATCTGAGAATAGGAAGTCTCTGAGTGGCAGCTATTCTGACTTCTCTATCAAAATGGCTTTAACTTGGGCAGCATCACAGATCCTGTGTTTTACGAGGACCAGGAGGGTGGGAGGAACCTTCTAGGAAGCCAAACCCTGAAGTATGGCTAATAGGCATTCCAATGTGAAGTTGCATAAGCCATTGATAAATGGTTGGCAGTGGTTAAAAATGAGTTTCCTGTGTATTTAAATCAGGCCCATTAAAACTATGCCAATTTCCATCTAAATACCTTGATTCTTCTGATTGGCAGTTTCTTTGAGAAACTATCTTGAGTCTGTGGCTTTCTTTCTACTTGGTCCTAGAGCTGGTTGGGCTGGAGAAACTGCCCATAGAATAGTCTAGACGACGGCCCCCATGATGCCATTTCTTTTGCTTATGAAGGCTGAGGTCTTGAGGACGGTTGTCTAAGACCCCACGGCTCTCCCTCCAGGTCTCATGCTATTCGATCACAACACTGGCCTGTTCTCTAGCCAACACTTGGCTCAAGTAGACCAGAGCTGCAGACAGGCTTTCTGGTCGAAAGGCTGGGCCTACAGCAACGTAGAAGTTCTTACTGGTGAAGGCCCTATGCAATGTGAAACGTTTTGAAAGTGTGATCAGTTTACACCAGACAGCAGGCTGCCTCACACCAAAAGGGTACAGATGGGGTAAAGTGAGAGAATCAGGAGGGCAGCAGGCTGCCCTAGGCCAGACTGTGTTCAGGATGCTTTCTGACTTAAAGCCCAGGGCTCACAAGTCCTTCAGAACAATTCAACATCTTCCGAAGGACTTCTTTTGGATGAGTTGCTTTGAGTCCAAATCACCTCAAAACAGAACTGCTGCCTGATTTTGCTTTCTTCACTCTCCTTGGCTTCCTCATCTAATAACAATAAGAATAATAGTAAGAGTAATACATCATGTTCCTATAACAATGGACTATAGCTTGCATATGCTTTTCCCCCTGGGCCCATCACAACAATCCCACGCGAAGGGTTGGCAGAGCAGGGATTTTTAAGCCCACTTATATCAAGGAGAAAACTGAGGCTCCAAGAAGTTAAGAAATTCACCCAAGTCAAGTGGTAGAACTGCAACTTGAATGGAGTAATTCTACTCCAAGCCCAGTGCTCTCCTCACTCCACGGCCTTCTCCGTAACAGTACCAGTGAAGTAGTTTCTGCAAAACAGAGCTGTAGTCTTTCTCAAACTGTGCTCCATCGAGATTTTCCTGTGACCTTGTCCCCTCAGCAGCCCCTAGAGACCACACACCAGCCACCCAGGACTCAGCTCAATTGCTCTAAGTCCCAGCTAAGGCCTTGCCCTGCTCCAGGATCACCTGGGGACCTGTGCCAGCTCTTTCACCCCTCCCTCTGTGGCAGAAGACTCACATGCAAATAAAGTGGGACATTGTATTTGCCTTGGGAAAGATGCAGCCAAATCAAACATGATGAGCACAGTCACTAAACATTCCAGGCATTTCCTTTCCAGTTTTCCTGCCCGTCACCCATGCAAATCTGATGTAGAATGGCCATGCAAGAATGTGATAAGTATTTTTTTCCTTCCTAAACTGGGATTTAGCATGAGGAGAGAAGAACTGGATGGAGAGAGTTAACTGTTGAAATATTTGCTCTCATTGGGCCAAGTATCTGTGGGAAGGAGCTGGGGTCATTCAGGACTGAAGGATTGCTGGAGGGGAAATGTAGGCGTGAGGCAGATTGTTAAGGCAGGCTTAGTCCCAAATCCACAGCTGGGACACAGACCATCTTTGTTGGGCTTCAGACCAGGGGTCCCTAACCTTTTTGGCAGCAGGGACCAGTTTCGTGGAAGACATTTTTTCCATGGACCGAGAGTGGGGGAGGGGGTGAGGCAGGGATGGTTTGGGGATGATTCAAGTACATTACATGGATTGCGCACTTCATTTCTGTTATTACACCAGCCTTCACCTCAGATCATCAGGCATTAGATCCTGTAGCTTGGGAACCCCTGCTTCAGGCTACTCCAAGCAAATGGGCCAAGAGGTGGACACTCTTTGTGAAGAAATAGGTTGGTGCCCAGCTGCTGTATGGCTGCTTAGAAGCACAATACTTTTCCTACCTAGAGTTTGTCTCTAAGGACAGTGGACAAGTGTCTACTTAGGACTTATGAAACAGTAGGCATGAGGCAGGAGCATGCAAGACTCGCACGAAACCCTCAACTAAGCTGGCAGGAGACGAGATGGGGTGTATTGGGGTAGTATGACTGTAGATCAGGCTGGCAGGATGCTTCCTATCCTGACTGGAAAACCTGTCAGCTCACTGATCCCAGAGCTTGAATAGAGGTCTGGATGTAGGGAGGATTTGGGTGAGAAGGGAGTTCAGAGATGGGATGTGTCAATGTCCTCAATCTGAAACCAGAGAAGTATGGGGGGGGTGGTACTCAGAAAAAACCAAAGCAAAATTGGGGCCAGCACTCAGGCTGCCAGACCTGGGTTCATGGCACTTCTCCTCACACTCCAGGCTGACTCCAACACTTGGGCCACAGAGCTCAGGAGTAGATCAGCTACGTTCTTTCTCTCTTGCTGCTTGTCCTGAGTGATGGCATGGATGACAATATCTCCAGCAAAGAGGAGCTATGAAGAGATCTAGGCCCTGTTTGCAATAGAAGAGATGGGAGAAAGGCTACCTCCCAGCAAGGCCTTCCCCACGACTGGACCTTGTCTCAGATATCCTCTCTTCAAAGTTCACCAACTCTTACTCACATTCCTGGCTCAGCTGGCTCCACAGATTTCCCCTGGATAGTGTCTTTTTAGTACCATAATCATGCCTGGTGAGGGTCATCACCCCGTTTTATGGAAGAAGGACCTGAGGCTGTTGGAGGGATATGATGTGAGTGTCCAAACTCACAAGGCCATAAGTAGCCCAGCTGCGATTTTGAATTCAGGTTTCTCTCTGCCCTAAGCTTATATTCCTGACTCTCCATGGAGGTGGACAGGAAAGGGGAGCAATAGGAAGAGGTTTATGATGATCTCTTCTTCTTCCAAACAGGATCTGGGCCAGACAAGGGGAAACAAGGGGCCTGGGTTTCTCAACTGGAAGACTCTGAGGTTGAGTTAACAAGGAACCACATGGAGGCACATGGCTGTGTATTTAATTCCATGACTGCCTCTTACTAGCAGTCTGCTCTATTCAAAGGAGGTCTGGTAGCTGTAGTCCTGACTGCCAACGTGTAGTGTGGGCCAGAGAGCTTGGGCCAGAATGAGCACTGCTGCTCCATGTCCCAATGTCATTCTGCATAGAACCTGCATCCACTCATGGCCCTTACTATCCTAAACTTCCACTAGCCATGTTATGGGCTGAACTGTGTCTCCCAAGGGGGTTCCCAGGTGGCTCAGTGGGTAAAGAACCTGATTTACCCACTTTGCAGGAGATGCAAGATGGATCCCAGGGTCAGAAAGATCTCCTGGAGAAGGATATGGCTACACAATCCAGTATTCCTGCCTGGGAAAATCCATGGACAGGGGAGCCTGTTGGGCTATGGTCCATGGGGTTGCAAAGAGTCAGACACGACTGAGCACGCACACACTTGTCCCCTAGCATTCATAAGTTGAAGTCCAATACCTTAGAATGTGACTGGATTTGGAGATAGGGTCTTTAAAAGGGCAATTAAGTCAAAATGAAGTCATTATAGGTATATGTATGTCTGATTCACTATGCTGTACAGTAGAAACTAACACAACATTGTAAAGCAACTATACTCCAGTAAAATTTAAAAAAAATGAAGTCATTAGAGTGGGTCCTACTCCAATATGACTGGTAGGTATCCTAATAAAAAGAAGAGGTTGAGAAACAGACATGCAGAGGAAAGATACTGTGATGATGTGGGCCATTTACAAATGAAGGAGAGAGGCCTGGGACAGATGCTTTCCTGACAACCCCTAGAAGGAAGCAGCTCTGCAAATGCCTTGATCTTGGACTTCCAGCCTCCAGAAGGAGGAGACAATCAATTTCTGTTGTTCAAGCCACCTGCTCTATAGTACTTTATTACAGCAATCCTAGCAAATGAATGCACCAATTTACATAGATCTGTCTTCCCTGCAGTACCATGAGCTCACTGAGGGCAGGAGCCCAGCACAGCCTGGTCCCCAGTGCCCGGTGCCCAGTGAACGGCCATTCAAGAGTTGCTGATGGCAATGTTGCCCCGTGTGGGCTGGGAGGATATTGGCCTGGGAGGCCAGCTCCTCATTTCTCTCAGGACAGGTCTCCGGGGGCCTGCCTCCAGGGCCTTCCCTCCCTAGATCGTCTGCAGTCAAAGAGGATTTCCTTCATCACGGAAGAGGGTGGGTGCAGCTGCAGCAAGGAACCTGGTAACCCACTTTGCTGCAGACTCCAGGTGGCCCAGGGAAATACTCTTTTCACCAGATGGCTTGGGGTGAGGGCTTTGACAACTGGGCTCTGGTTCCTGAGCAAGTATGAGATGACTGGGCATGAAGATTTGGGGAAAGGAAAGGTTGGTCGAGATCTCAGAAAGTTAAGAAGAAAGTAGAATGCTTGGGTGAGGAGGACTCTGAACAATAGGCCTTGGCTGCAGAGACAAGAGAGTGGGCATCTGGGTAAGATGTAAGTAGTCTGAAGCCCAGAAGCCGAGTGGTGAGTAGTGGCTGAGGGAGTGAGGCAGCTGGGGCTACAGTGGGCTTCCTGGCCATGACCTGAAACTGTCTGGCCCTGTGTGCTCTCCAAGGTCAGAGGCACTTCCATTCTTTCCACAGTGCTCACTGCCAAGCTCGAGCCAAAGGCCCAGCATAGAGTTAAGTCTCTCGGGTAAGGCTTGTGGACCAAATTAACTTGCAGAAGAAGGAATGAATGCTAAATTTCTGTTTTAACTCTGTAGAAAGAGCTTCTCTCCCCCAAAAGAGACAGGGAATGAAAAGTAGAGAGACTTCATTGTGAAAAGCAGCTAATATCTAAATGTAAAGCTTCAGTTCCTGAGGGCAAAGAGGAGTTGCAACTTCAGAAGGGCGATAGCTCACAGTGATCTCCACAAACACGCAGAAGACAAGGAGATTCTGGATCCGCAGTGAACCAGCTCCATCTAGCAGCGTGAATCATCATCGGCTTTGCATCTGTTTTGGTCTAACAACACAGGAAGAAAAGGCATTTACCAGGCCAAGGAAAATGCAACTTTCAGAGTGTCACCCTTGGCTTATCGCCAATAGGCCCAAAGCTGAGTATTGTACCATGAGCCCCTTCCTGAAAAAGTTCTTCCAAGCCTTCAGGGCCAGGCAGCAGGAGCCACACTCCTGGTCAGAAGTTGTTCAGTCGCTCGATCATGTTGGATTCTTTGCAACCCCATGGACTGCAGAATGCTAGGCTTCCCTGTCCTTCACTGTCTCCCAGAGTGTGCTCAAACTCATGTCCACTGAGGGTCAGAAACTAAATCTCTGCAAGGATGTGTGAGTCCTTGGTCCTGTTGCCTAGGTATATGTACTCTGACAGGCAAATGACGTATCATATCATGGGCTGAGCAGTAAGATAGGACTTGCAGCCCTTCTGGAATTTGTCCTCAGTAAAGGAGACAAGGCCTTCAAAGCCTAGAGTCCACAGATGGAGTGGTTGGCACACATTGATGGTAGACTTGTGAGTACAGCCTAGAGCTCTTGACTCCTGGGTCCAGGCTCCTCAGACTGGACCCCCCTGCCTACCTCTCAAACTAGACCCATAAGTCCCAATCATCTTTATAGAATTGTCTGGTCAAGTCAGTGACCATTAATTTGGCTAATTTCTTTTCAGACCCCAGTGATCAGTTGTTTGCATTGGCCAGGGAATGAACTTAAATGGACTTGGGACTTCCCTGGTGGTGCAGTGGCTGAGACTGTGCTCTGCATACAGGGGACTTGGGTTCAATCCCTGGTCAGGGAACTGGATCCCACATGCGCAATGAAGATAGAAGATCCCACATGCCCCAACCAAAACCTGACGAAGCCAAATAAATAAATAATTTTTTTTTAAATTAAAAGAGATACACTGGCTGTTCAAACAGGCCCTTGACTACAGCTGGGCATAGAGGAATTTGTAATTTAGAATTCGGGGTTGTCTGTTATAGTTAATGGTACATTAAAGAACAACAGATTAAGAATAGGCCTATGTGATCCATCCAGGCAATGGAATACTATTCAGCAATTAAAAATAATGAGCTATCGAGCCATGGGAAGACATAAGGAAACTTAAATGCATATTGCTAAGTGAAAGGAGTCATTTAGCTGCGAAAAGAATGAAAGTCACAGTCTAAAAAGACTACATATTGTATGGTTCAACATATATGACATTCTGGAAAAGGTAAAACTATGAAGGCAAAAAAAAAAAATCCCTTGTTGCCAGAAGTTTGAGAGGAAGTGGGGAGTGATGGGGGTGGAGCACAGATGATGTATGGTGGGTGTATGACATTATGTATTTGCCCCAAAACCATAAAATTGTACAATACAAAGGGTGACCCGAGGGTAAACTATGGACTTGAGTTAATGATACCATATCAACATCAGTTCATTAATTGTAACAAATGTACCACACCAATGCAAGATGTTGGTAATAGGGGAAACTGAGGGAGTATATGAGAACTCTCTGTAGTTTCTGCTCCATTTCTCTGTAAACCTAAAACTGCTCCCTCAAAAGTCTACAAGTTAAAGAAAATAAATAGGCCTAAGTGCTCAGATATGGAAAGAAGCAGTGCAGGTCTGGAAAGCTTCTATTCCATATCAGACAGAAAAGCAAGAAACCCTGGCTAAAAGTCAGCATCAACACACAGAAATAAATACTGGACAATTTCATCCTGTATCTAAATACTTAGGAATATCTTTCTATGGGCATTATGTAGTCATGGTCTTTGGTGATATGTATCTAAACAACAGCCCTGAAAGTGAAAGTGTTAGTCACCTCAGTGAAAGTGTCTGACTCTTTGTGACCCCCTGGACTGTAGCCCACCAGGCTCCTCTGTCCATGGGATTCTTCAAGCAAGAATACTAGAGTGGGTTGTCATGCCCTCCTCCAGGGATCTTCCAGACTCAGGGATCAAACTCAGGACCCAGGTCTCCCACATTGCAGGCAGATTCTTTACTGTCTGAACCATGTATGTTTCTAAACAACAGCCCTAGAACATATGAAAATAGAAAAAGCAAAACAAACCAGAAACTCAGAGGATAGTTGTCATTCTATGTATAAAAACACTACAAAATGTTCCCTTTCAATCTATACTAACTACATGACATCCTATGATTTTCCCACTGGAGGCAGAGGAAACGGGTGTAGACCAAGAAGTGGAACTGTTTAGACACTCCTTGTTCTTCTCCAGCCTGGGTTTTTGTGCTAAGTCCTTGAGTGCCTAGGACCTGGAAGAAACGAAACGAACAGATGTGGCAAAAAAAAAAAAAAAAAAAAACCACCCATAAAAGAACACAGTTGAGAAACACCACTGGGTTGATCTTCTATGCACAATTGACCATTAAGGAACATAGCACTTAGACTAAATTCTACACACAGTTCAAGGTACTTCAGCATAAGCATGATTAGCTGGCTTTTGTTGTGTTAGATCCCTGGAGGTGTGACCACTTTCAGAGGGTTCAAGAGGTCCCTCTAAAACACGTTCTTTTCACGAGAGAGAAGACTTGGAATTACAGAGACCACAGTTCTTCGAAAATTAATCCATAAATTCATTTCAATTTCAATAAAAATCCCAACAGATTGTTTTTCATCAAGCTTGACAAGCTGACAATAAAATTTACATGGACAAAGGGGCAGGGATAGTAAAAACATGAAGAAGAAGAAGAAACGAATAAGCAGGGAACTTGCTATCAGGAAGCAATGCTTATTATGAACTTACAGTAATAAAACTATGTGGTATGAGCATAGGAGCAAAGTAAAGCAGACCAGTGAAATAGAACAGAAAGCTGAAAGGTAGGGAAACTTGGTCTATGACAAAGGTAGTACAGTAGAGAGACGAGGCAAGGATAGACTGTTTAATGAATGGTGCTTAGAGAATTGTTAGCCATGTAAAAAAAGGAAATATCTATACATAAATAAGTTCCAGGTGAATTATAAAGCAGTATGTAAAAGTAAAACATTAAACCATTAAAAGAAAAGAAAGGTAGGACACCTTAAGAGGAAAACACAAGCCAGCCATAAAATATTAACAAATTAGACTTTTTATCATTAAAACATTTATACAACAAAGACAGCATGAAGTTCAGAGACACCTACAGACTGGGAGAAGAAATTTCCAACAGATATAACGCAAATATTTGCATTTATAACACCTTAAAACTTTCTCAGATAAAAAAATAAAAGACAAACAACCCAACTAAAGTGGAAAAGAAAATATGAACTACATAGAGGATGCGACCAAAAAGACCATTCAAGATACGAAAAGTCAGTCAAATCCCCGGTAGTCAGGGAAATAGAAACTAAAGCAAGAAGACACATTTCAAACCCACCTATTAGCAAAAATGTTACAGTCTAACAATATCAGGAATGTTGTTGATGATGGGAACACACCCTGTTGCTGGACACTTAAACTTGGTATAACTGCTTTGGAGGCCACTCTCATAATGCCTCATAGACAGCTGCTTAAACCATTGCTTAAAGTGGAGCTTAGACCTTAGACCATTGCTCTTTTTTAAATTAAATACTGAATACTAAACATTTCTCTCTAAGCACTGTTTTAGCTGCACCCCACAGATTTTATAATATTGTGTCATCATTTCCATTTAGTTTAAAACATTTTCTAATTTATCTTGAAATGGGTTATTTAGAAATGTGTTGTATAATATCTACATATTGAACTAATCAAGAAAATGAGAAGATGACCCAAAGAATGGGAGAAAACATTTGCAAATCATATACCTGATAAGGTACTTGTATCTAAATAATTAAATAACTCTTAAAATTTTATTGAAGTATAGTTGATTTATAATGTTGTGTTTAATTTCTCCTGTCCAGCAAAGTGACTCAGCTTTATATAATATATTCTTTTTTATATTCTTTTCCATGATGGTTTATCACAGGATATTAAATATAGTTACCTGTGCTATACAGTAGGGCTTTCTTATTTATCTATTCTATATATAATAGTTTGCATTTGCTAACCCCCAAATCCAAGTCCTTCCCTCACCCTCCTCCTCCTTGACAACCACAAATCTGTTCTCTATATGTGTGAGTCTGTTTCTGTTTCATAGATAAGTTCATCTGTGACACATCTTAGATTCCGCATTTCAATGATATCACATGGTACTTATTTGTCTTCGTCTGACTTCATTTAGGGCGATAATCTCTAGGTCTATCCATGTTGCTGCAAATGGCATTATGTCATTTTTTAAATGTCTGAATAATAGTCCATTGCGGGCTTCCTCGGAGAAGGCAATGGCACCCCACTCCAGTACTCTTGCCTGGAAAATGCCATGGACGGAGGAGCCTGGTAGGCTGTAGTCCATGGGGTCGCGAAGTCGGACATGACAGAGCGACTTCACTTTCACTTTTTACTTTCATGCATTGGAGAAGGAAATGGCAACCCACTCCAGTGTTCTTGCCTGGAGAGTCCCAGGGACGGGGGAGCCTGGTGGGCTGCCATCTATGGGGTCATACAGAGTTGGACACGACTGAAGCGACTTAGTAGCAGCAGCAGCAGTGGGCTTCCCAGGTGGTGAACACACATTCACATGTTTGAAAGTTTGCAACTTGAAGATTCGTACGTAGGGGACTTACTGTATATAAAACTGAATCACTTTGCTGTACACTTGAAATTAACACAACATTGTAAATCAACTATCCTTCAATTTAAGAAATACAACGTTTAATGTTATTCCCAAAGAAAATGTTTCTTAACTGAACTCTCTTGTCAAAGAAAATTGGTTTTATTTAATAATGGTTATGACCAAATTATAAGTACCTTCCTTTGTAACTCAGTCAGTAAGGAATCTGCCTGCAATGCCAAAGACCCAGATTCAATTCCTGGGTTGGGAAGATTCCCTGGAGAAGAACATGGCAACCCACTCCAGTATTCTTGCCTGGAGAATCCCATGGACAGAGGAGCCTGGCAGGCTACAGTCCATGGGGTTGCAAGAGTAAGACACAACTTTGTGACTAAACCACCACCACTTAATATAAAACTGCCCTGTGATGAAAATAATCTTTTGAGATGTGGTAAAAACTTCAGTAGAAGCTCTCCTTCTCATTTTTTTCTCACTTATCTGCAATCCTTAATCAGAAAGTAAAACAAGTAAAATGCTAAATATACTGAGTGCTTGCTCAAATAATTTCTACTTCTGACAGTTACTTGGCACCAACATAATGCTTCCATGGGTCTGTTTAGCTCAGATTAAACATTTCATACCGAAAGTTTGCTTCTTTCTCTATTTGACCACAGCCTTACATGGAGACACAGCTTTTTGTTCTGGCATCAGTTCTGAAATCCTGTGGCTCAATTGGTTAGAGCCATATGAACCACAGATGTGGTCTGTCCAGGGCCCAGCTAGCAGCCCACCACACTGTACCTGTGAGTCCTGTGGTCCCCTCACCATTTCTGGGAGGCCACTGGACCAGAGTGGGAAAGGAGTCAGTGAGGACTCAAAGCTCTGTTAACCAAGAATACCAGGTTTCCCAGGACAGGAACACTTCCAATAGTTGGCTTCATTGACCAGGTTCTAAAAATATTTGTTCTTAGATTATGGTCTAGAATTTTAATGTCATGGCTAGAAATTTCAGATCCAGCCAGAAGAGACGGGATAGGGGGAGGGAAGTAAATGGGAGGACAACTGTGTGAGGCTCCCAGAACCTCAATCACCTTTCCTTATTTGATATCCTTGCTTTCCCCTGCCTACTTCCTAGTAGGGGCTGAGTGGCAGTGAAGTCCCTAAAATGAAAGAAAATTCAGCTAGGAAGCGGAGCCTGAGTGCGTGCTAAGTTGCTTCAGTCGTGTTCTACTCTTTGCCACCCCATGGACTGCAGCCCGCCAGGGTCCCCTGTCCATGGGATTCTCCAGGCAAGAATACTGGAGTGGGTTGCTGTTTCCTCCTCCAGGGGATCTTCTCAACACAGGGATCAAATCTGCATCTCTTATGTCTCTTGCATTGGCAGGCAGGTTCTTTACTACTAGCACCACCTGGGAAGCCCCAGGATAAGAGTAGCCAGGGCAAAGCAGAAGACAAGCATATGTGACATGGCATTGAGTCTCTGTGAACCTTCAATTCCTCATCTATCAAATGCGCCTCTCATACCCACACTGCCATACTGAATATGAGGATTTGGAGTCAGAACGCATGGAAAGAGCCCCTAAAAACTCTGGCCAAGAGGAAGCTCTTGTCTTTATTAAGAGTCTACCCTGAGGCTTATGGGAAAAGGGATCCTGGACCTGCCCAATAGGAAATAGCTCCAGAGGTCAGCTCTCAGGACCCCAAAAGGCAAATGGGCTTTCTAGGCATTTCAGGCAGCTGCATCCACCCCACCAAAGGACAACAGCTTGGAGAATGCGCCCCATGGGTGGGTGGTCACACAGCTTTCCCTACTTGAAAATCAACATCTTCTGAGTGCATAGGGCCATGTGATGACCCTATGGGTACTTTGGGGGAAGCAGTCACCGGACAAAAGAATTGTCCAGCAAGCTGTCTCAAAATCCCAATGCACCCTGGAATAGATGCTAAGTGAGTCCACTGCATGATACTGCTTTACTGAGGTGACTCTTTCCCTCACCACTCTTTCCACCTTTATCCAATATCTTTTAGTTAATTGTCAAATGGTGGTGCTCTTTTCAACACTTGCTTCTCCTGTGGTTGCTGGGGCTGGGCTGCCGAGGCTGCCTGACAATTTCTTAATTTTAATCCTAAGTCGAGGACAGTGCCAGAGCAACACAGGCGTGGCAGAATATGCAGGATAACTGTCTCATCTCGAGTTGACTTCCATGGCTTGTTCCATCCATTTTGGATTTTTGACCCTCTTTAGCTGCTGTGACCTTGAGGAAAAGCCATTTGAGTAGTAGTGTAAGTACCGCTAATTTAAGAAGGGGGATCTGCTTTACATATATTAAATAATGTCTTTCAAACTGAAATGAGTGACTTTGGAGTGACTCGCTGCCTGGGAATTACCCTTTTCAATTATTCATGCTTCTCTTCTTTCTTTAACATAATTGAAGGCTGGCATCACCATCATACCTCATTCTGAGGAGTGGAGCAGAGATGGTTAGAAGGGATTTTTATTAATATCTGTGAGGGGTTACTCTAAAAAAATAAAGGAGAGAAAACTTGAATTTCTGTGTATCTATTATGTGACAAGCTCTATGCTAAGTTCTCTCTCTCTCTCTCTCTCTATATATATATATATGTATATATATATATATGTCTCTCTCTCTATATATATATATGTACGTATATATATATATAATCAATCAGTTCAGTCACTCAGTCGTGTCCGACTCTTCGCAACCCCATGGACTGCAGCACACTAGGCTTCCCTGTCCATCATCAACTCCCAGAGCTTGCTCAAATTCATGTCCACTGAGTTGGTGATGCCATACTACCATCTCATCCTCTGTCATCCCCTTCTCCTCCAGCCTTCAAACTTTCCCAGCCTCAGGGTCTTTTCCAATGAGTCAGTTCTTTGCATCACGTGGTCAAGGTATTGGAGTTTCAGCTTCAGCATCAGTCCTTCCAATAAATATTCAGGACTGATTTCCTTTAGGACGGACTCATTGGATCTCCTTGTAGTCCAAGGGATGCTCAAGAGTCTTCTCCAACACCATAGTCCAAAAGCATCAATTCTTTAGCTCTCAGCTTTCTTTATGGTCCAACTTTCACATCCATACATGACTACTGGAAAAAACACAGCTTTGATTAGATGGACCTTTGTTGGCAAAGTAACATCTCTGCTTTTTAATATGCTATCTGGGTTGGTCATAGCTTTTCTTCCAAGGAGCAATCATCTTTTAATTTCATGGCTGCAGTCACCATCTGCACTGATTTTGGAGATATGTGTGTGTGTGTGTGTGTGTGTGTGTGTGTGTGTGTGTGTGCGTGCGTGTGCAGTTACACATCTATAGCTTAATTTTCTTAAGAACCATAGAAGATAGGTGCGATTAATTCATTTTAATAATGAAGAAAGTTGAAGTGGATAGATATTAAGCAGGTTACCCATGGCCATATAAGCAGTATGAGATACAGGCAGGATTCAATCCTAGTCTATCTGACTCCAAAGACTATGTTCTTTTAACTATACCATGTTCAGTTCAGTTCAGTTCAGTCGCTCAGTCGTGTCCGACTGTTTGTGACCCCATGAATCGCAGCACGCCAGGACTCCCTGTCCATCACCATCTCCCAGAGTTCACTCAGACTCACGTCCGTCGAGTCCATGATGCCATCCAGCCATCTCATCCTCTGTCGTCCCCTTCTCCTCCTGCCCCCAATCCCTCCCAGCATCAGAGTCTTTTCCAATGAGTCAACTCGTCGCATGAGGTGGCCAAAGTACTGGAGCTTCAGCTTTAGTATCATTCTTTCCAAGGAAATACCAGGGTTGATCTCCTTCAGAATGGACTGGTTGGATCTCCTTGCAGTCCAAGGGACTCTAGAGAGTCTTCTCCAACACCACAGTTCAAAAGCATCAATTCTTTGGCGCTCAGCCTTCTTCACAGTCCAACTCTCACATCCATACATGACCACAGGAAAAACAGTCCAACTCTCACATCCATACATGACCACAGGAAAAACCATAGCCTTGACTAGATGGACCTTAGTCGGCAAAGTAATGTCTCTGCTTTGGAATATACTATCTAGGTTGCTCATAACTTTTCTTCCAAGGAGTAAGCGTCTTTTAATTTCATGGCTGCAGTCACCATATGCAGCGATTTTGGAGCCCCCAAAAATAAAGTCTGACACTGTTTCTACCGTTTCCCCATCTATTTCCCATGAAGTGATGGGACCGGATGCCATGATCTTCATTTTCTGAATGTTGAGGTTTAAGCCAACTTTTTCACTCTCCTCTTTCACTTTCATCAACAGGCTTTTTAGCTCCTCTTCACTTTCTGCCATAAGGGTGGTGTCATCTGCATATCTGAGGTTATTGATATTTCTCCCAGCAATCTTGATTCCAGCTTGTGTTTCTTCCAGTCCAGCGTTTCTCATGATGTACTCTGCATATAAGTTAAATAAGCAGGGTGACAATATACAGCCTTGACGTACTCCTTTTCCTATTTGGAACCAGTCCAGTTCTAACTGTTGCTTCCTGACCTGCATACAGATTTCTCAAGAGGCAGGTCAGGTGGTCTGGTATTCCCATCTCTTTCAGAATTTTCCACAGTTTATTGTGATCCACAGAGTCAAAGGCTTTGGCATAGTCAATAAAGCAGAAATAGATGTTTTTCTGGAACTCTCTTGCTTTTTCCATGATCCAGCGGATGTTGGCAATTTGATCTCTGGTTCCTCTGCCTTTTCTAAAACCAGCTTGAACATTAGGGAGTTCACGGTTCACGTATTACTGAAGCCTGGCTTGGAGAATTTTGAGCATTACTTTACTAGCATATGAGATGAGTGCAATTGTGTGGTAGTTTGAGCATTCTTTGGCATTGCCTTTCTTTGGGATTAGAATGAAAACTGACCTTTTCCAGTCCTGTGGCCACTGCTGAGTTTTCCAAACTTGCTGGCATAGTGAGTGCAGCACTTTCACAGCATCATCTTTCAGGATTTGAAACAGCTCAACTGGAATTCCATCACCTCCACTAGCTTTGTTCATAGTGATGCTTTCTAAGGCCCACTTGACTTCACATTCCAAGATGTCTGGCTCTAGATTAGCGATCACATCATCATGATTATCTGGGTCATGAAGATCTTTTTCGTACAGTTCTTCCATGTATTCTTGCCACCTCTTCTTAATATCTTCTGCTCTGTTAGGTCCATACCATTTCTGTCCTTTATTGATACCATGTTAATATCTAAAAATATTGTTCTTTATATATGAGGCAGGAAATGTCCATGATGGTCTTGGATTATCTTTATATCTAGCAAACAAGCTTTCAAAGACTACTAAAGTCATGTAAAGAAAGCTTAAGGAGTCATTTTAAAGAAACTCCCAATGCAGGCCTCAGTATGAATAAGAACAATGGATTAAAACACATCAAATATATTAAATTCATGAATTCATCATCATACTTTAAGAAGTAATCCTTCATTGACTTTACTTGCAGATGCTGGTGAATCAGCTCAGTGTTTTGAATCAGGCATTTATCTTACACTGTTATATAAGCTGTGCTCTCAGATAGATAATCAAGTAGTAGATATACAGATGTACTCCATCTAACAAATAAAGAAGGGAAAAATAAAATAAGAATATAACAGTTTTGCAGTCCTTCATGAATGAATGAATCTAGACTTGATCATCAGTGGCTGACATAAAAAGAGACAACCAGATAATATTACTTAATGGAGAGTGCAAAACCATGTATGAAGTAGTCTCACCAAAAACAAAACAAAATAAAAAGTAAAAAGCTTAAACATGAATCTGATTAAGCCTCTAAAATCAATTACTAATTTAGAGAAAACACAAAAGTCTGAGGATTCTTGGTGTATCTATTAAACATAACAATGGGAATGCAATTAGCAAAATCCAGAGTATGACAAGCTCTATGCTAAGTTCATTCTCTCTCTATATATAAATATATATATATATATATATATATATATATATAATGCTACAAGGAAAATAATCCATCTTCTTTAAAAACTAAATTGCAAGATGAAAAAAGATCAAGGGGGAACCTGTAGGTTAAGAGAGACTAAAAGGCCATATCAATCAATTACAGCATGTAGTTCATATTTATAGCTTTATTCAAACAAACAAGAATCCATTTACCCCAACTGTAAGATGATTGGAAACTGGAACACTGGCTGGATATCCATTGATTCTAATGAAGTTTTGTTCATTCTGAGCTGTGATGATTGCATTGTGGATATGATTTTTAGAGTCCTAACACTTTAGAAATACACACTGAACTATTCACAGATGAAACGTTTATGAGGTCTGCAATTTGCTTTAAGATATTACAGAATGAAGGAAAGTGAATGTGTGGTATAGATGAAAGAACGGCCATGGAGTGATCATTTTTGAGGTTTGGTGATGGAATTAGGGGTACCCTTATATAATTCTATCTGCTTTTGTGTATCTTTTTGTATAGTTAAATGATATAACACATATATATGATTTGAAGATACATGCATACATATATACATGCCAAAATCCCACCTCTTGGAATTGATCCTATGGGTATTCAGTGGAATCACATATATGAGTCATACAAATTCAAAAGTAGGCACTCAGCATACAGAGAGGGAGAGGGGAGAAAGGTGTGACAGGGACAGAAAAAGAGACAGAGACAAACACATAAAGACAGAGAAGAAACAGTTCAGAGAGACAACAGTTGAAATGGTGCAGCAAGTTGGGCCTACAGTTCTGCTTAATGACTCTGCTCTGCCCTAGAGAGAAAGTAAGGTGGACGCTGTGGTTCTGTTACTCCCTCTGTAAATCTCAATCTCCATGTGCCTCTCATAGAGTGAGCATCTCATTGTGATTCTGGTGTTTAAAGATGCATACATGTCATTCAACATGGCTCATAACCACAAGCTCATCTCCTCATCAGGTGCTGAGCCATGCTCAAAGATCTATTTCAATACCGGAGGGCAAACAGACTCTGCTGGAATGATGAAGATAGGGTATGTTAGCCTTCCTAAGGGAATTTTAAGGGTGTTTTTGATTATATGGGATTTTCTCCATATGTGGTAGTTAAATAATCTAACAAAAGATGCAAAAGTCCACTGTACCCTACATATGTGTGTAACAGTATATATAATATATTTTTTAATATTTAATGCATCATTGTAATACTTTAAAAACTGAAGAAATCCTAAATGTTCACTAATCCAATGTAGATTGTTTAAACATAGTGTATCCCCACAAAGGAATACTTTATGGAGCTTTTTACAGAGAAGAAGGTAGGTATTTCCCATCTATGGATAAGAAAAGATGTCCGAGACATACTGCTACTTGAAAAAAGCACATGGAAAGACAGTGTATATGGTGTGCTTCCATTTTTGTAAAAAAACAAAAGAAATAAAGTATACATATGGATACATTCACACCACCATGGTGCTTTTATTGTAGGACATTTCAAGGAGAATACACAAGTAATCAGCAACAGTGATAGACTCTGATGAAAGGGGAAGAGAATTTAGGCTGGGAGGGTTACTTCCTTTGCACTCTACACTCTTTTATATAGCTTGAAATATCATGTGCATGTATTTCAAACTTTTGCTGAAGGATAACCTACATATAGAAAACTGCACCATTCATACCTGCACAATGAATGAGCATAAAGTGAACACACCCAAGTAACCACCACCCAGGCCCCCAAATAGAACATTACCAGTCTCCAGAAGCCCCATTGGGCCCATCGTTTTCCTCCTAAAAGTTAACTACTATACTAATTTCTAATGCAACAGTGTAATTTTGTCTCTTTCTGAATTTTATAGAAATTGAATCAGTGTGATTCGTTAGAGTCTGACTTATTTTATTTATTAATTTATTGACCATGCAGCATATGGGATCTTAGTTCCCTGATCAGAGATAGAACCCGCATCCCCTGCACTAGAAGTGAGGAGTCTTAACCAATGGACTGCCTGGGAAATCTGGGTCTGATTAATTTTGATCAACAAGATGTTTGCAAGAGTTTTCCATGTTCTTGTGTATAGCATGTACTCTAATTTGTACCATATTCCATTGTATACATGCACCACAATTTATTTATATATTCACTGTTGATGGACATTTGGGGTATTTCCACTATTTATTTGGCTGGTATTAAATAATGCTTTAATGGACATTCTTGTATGTATTCTTGTATATGTCTTTTGGTGAATACATGAATGAATCCTAGCCAATCTAAAAGTCCACTTTCCTCACCTTCAGATACTATTCTGATATTCAGTTAATGCTTCATGAATGTATTAATGAATTCCTTAGATCTCACAGTAGTGACCAGATGGTCCTAGTAGGATCTTTCCATTTGGTTAGGGGCTGAGTCTATGCTCAGTTTCAAACAGATATCACAAAGAATAGGAGCTTAAGGGAGAGAGAGAGCATGGGTGAAGTTCCAGTAGAGTCTCTGAAGATCTGAAATTTAAATGGAGCTCTGAAAAAGAGATAAGGTATAAAGGTAGTAATAAACCTGATATTTGGTAAGTCACATATTCAGCACAATGTACCTACAGACCAAAGCAGAGGGAATGAATATCAGGGAAGGAGATCTGGGTCAGTTCATGAGGCCCTTGAATGCCAAACCAAGGAACTGGTTTTATGCAGTTATTGAAGATTTTTGAGTAGGGTGAGAATAAATCATGATGGAAGAATTACTTCCAGAGATGAAACTGTCTGTCGTGTGCAGCACAGACTGGATTGGGGAAGAAGATAAGTAGAGATTTTCCTGCTATTGCTATAATCCAGGCAAAGACAACTAATGTTCAAAATTGGGAGAAAGCAACAGAGACAGAAAGGCAGAAACAAGAAGAGTACAAAGGAAGAACCACCAGGGCTCAGAAGTGATTAGGTGTACAAAAGGAAGCAGAGGGGAGAGTTGAGGATGCCACTGAGGCTTGGGGCTAGGAGAACCACAAGACAGACACCTCTGTCACTGTGGGGGCATCCTTTGTGATAATGAAAGACTAGAGCCAACCCAAATAGCTGTCAATATGGACTGACTGGTTAAACAAACTCTGGTTCCTCTTTGGGATGGCATGCTATACAGTTAAAAAAAGAGGAGCAAGGAAGATCCCCATACAGTGACAGAACAATCTCCAAAACGTTAAGTGGAAAAATGAGGAGCAGAGCAATGTTTGTAGTACATGCTACAGTTGTGTAAGAAATAGGGGTGGGGCTTCCCTGGTAGTCCAGTGGTTAAGAATCCACCTGCCAATGCAGGGGACTGGTGTTTGGTCCCTGATCCAGGAAGATTCCACATGCCATGGGGCAACTAAATCCATGCACAACTACTGAAGCCCGCATGTTCTAGATCCCATGCTCCACAAGAGAAGCCACTGCAATGAGAAGTTTGTGCGCTACAACTAGAGAAAGCCGATATGCAGCAACAAAGATCCAGTGCAGCCAAAAATAAATTAATAAATAATAACATTTTAAAAATTTCACTCTTTTTTTAAAAAAAAGAGAGGGTGGAAAACAACTACTTCTCATTTGTTTAATATTCAAATATATAACAGATGCATAAACGAAACACTGATAAACAGGATTGCTCTAGAGAGAAGAAGGATAAAGAATGGAGGCAGGATGGAAGAGAGAATTTTAGAATATCTCTTGTTATGTGGTTTTGACTTTGGAACTCTGTAAATGTTTTATATAAAATAAATTTAAAAGAAAACCCCTAAAATTCAGAAAAAAATGAGTTAATTGAATCAAACTGTGTATCAACTTGGTAGCATAATCACACAGAGAAAAATGACTTCAGGTGACTTTTAAACACAATACTTTGACTATCTCCCTAGTAGGATTTAGTTTAAGGGCAAAAGGAAGAGCAAAGAAATCTTAAATTGTGTTCAGCAGTTTTGCTAGTAATACTAGAATTCTTCTTTGGAAATTTTTCCAGATATACTATAAGGGAATACAAGTAATTATGCTAATATCATTAGGGACCATGACTTTCAGAGTGGGAGACAAGAGACAGTTACAAAATCAAAGATGTTAAATAAATGCCTATACTCTTAAAGTCAACTTTGAACCATCAATAGGAACTCATTTTCCTTTTTTAAAAATATATTCATTTTTTCTAAACTCTTTTCACTAAAAAAGACCTGACAACCTAATATCAGTGAGGAAACCCAGCCTTCAGACTGTGCTCTCTTAATATAATTTTTCATCAAGAGGAACTAGAGTTCCTTGGTGAAATGGCTGACTCCAGGACTGGGCTTGTAATTGTACAAGATGAGCCTGAAACATTGTGTCAAACCAAAAATCAAGAAATCTATCATCACAAAAGGAAACAGAAGCCAACTTGAAAAGACCCCCACTGGCCTCAGATGAGACACTTTTAGCAACCAAATGAATGATTACAATGGATTGAAACACATTAAATATATAAAAATCCATTAGTTCATAACAATACTTAAAAAGACCATTGGAGGTTGCTAGGATACCAACTCATTCTGAAAAATGATGTTTTTAAAAGGAAGTAACCAAACATTTATCCTGCCTTTCTTTCTTTTTTTTTTTTTTCTTGTTTACACTGTAATTCAAGGTAACTAAATGGCTGGTAAATAAAATTCTTCTTTATAGAAAAACCTTCAACTAATAAATGTAGAAGGAATAGCAATTAGAAAAATGGCATTTTGCAACTCATAATAAAATGATGGACCTAAGCAGTAATCATCAATGGCTGTTAAAGCTATTAGGAGATATTATTTGAATCGGCTGATCAATCTTAGTATTGCTAAAAGTGGGGCAATCGGGCATTATTTGCCTCATGAAATAATGTGATAGAAGTTACACAGCACTGACTGTGAAATATCTTTTACCCAAAATTTCAACCTGAATCTAATCAAAGCCTCTAGACAGAACTACCAGTTTACAAGGGATAGAGAAACAAGTTCAAGGACAATATGAGAAAAGCAACCAAATAAACTGAGACAGAGACATTGTTCAGGGCAAATGACCTGGCTTCCCCAACAACTCAAAAGCAATAAAAGGTATAGGAGACATAACCAAGTGCAACATGTGGGCTTTGGATTCTAATTCCAACAAAATTAACTATAAAATGATATTCTTGGGAAAACCAGAGAAATTTGAATATGGATGGGGTATTAAATTACATTAATGAATTGTTAATTTTGTTAGATATTAGAATAGCAGTTATCATATTGCATATAACCTATGTAATATACTATAACTATATATATATAATACATATGATGGTATATTGTAACTACTGTGACACACACACATATATTTATGTATATGGGCTAAAAAAAATGAAAGGCATTACTGCTAATGAGAAAAGAGAAGGTGGAGGAAAGAGGTTAGTTTAGGGGGAAAGGGATGAGAATTTTAAACATGAACTTCAGGAAGACAGCCAAAGAACAGGTATAAATGTGCAGCAGGAGCTTAAACATGCGCACTTGAAGCTCAGAAGAAATGTCAGAGCTGAAGAGAGATTTGGGAGTCATTCATACAGATGCCTCTAAGGAGTGAAATCGTAGGATTCTATTAATTTCACTGGGAAAAGAGAAGAAAGGGCCTGGTCCAAACCTTCTAGAATATTTACCTTATGGTGAGGTGTTGGTAGTGGGTGCAGAAGAGGTGATGCTGAGAGAAAAAGAGGAAAAGGAAGACTCAACACCAATGAAACGAAACAAGGAAGGGGTCAGAAAAGTAAGAGAAAACCCCAAATAGTTCAATCTCATGAAGACCAAAGAAGGAAAGGATTTCAGGAAAAGGGTGGTCAACAGTGTTAAGTCCTTGAACAAGACTGAAGAGGATCAAGCCACAGAAAGTGAACTATCTCTTACCACACATTCCTACTATGTATCCAAATTAATTTCAAGATGACAATGACCGTGCTAACAATAGTGAGCCTAGAAGAAACTGTCGTAATCATCAGCCTCCATCTGTTCCTTCATTCATTCCTTCCCTGACTCACCTTCTTGTCCAGCCTCTCATTTATTCAGCATTACCGAGTCCCTGCTCTAAGCCTTGCTACATTCTGTAGATACTGAAACAAACACAATATCTGCCTTCCAGCTTAACGAGGAAGACAAACCTGGAAAGAATGACAGGGTAGTGTTAATATTTCAGCATCAACTTGTTGAACATGTATTCTGGGCCAGGCACTAGGGAGGCACTAGATATACAAACACAAACAGGAGGTTCCTGTGCCCCAGGGCTCAGAAAAACAGCTGGGAAGGCAGACAAAATTAGAATGCAATATGGACTAGAAATACAAGGAATGTGCAAATTATAAGAGAGCGCAGATTAGGAGTTGCAGCTTGTAAGGAAGTCTGTGAAACAGGGACTATTCATATGCCTATTTCACATGCAAGAAAACTGAGGTACAGGCAGGTAGGGTGAACACTGTGAGTGGCAGAGCCAGGTTACCAACTCTGTCAACCCTGCCCGAATGCCTCTTCCAAGACTCCCATTCTCCTTCCATTGTGCCACCCTGGTTATTACTCCAGGGGCACAGAGCAGGTGCTCAATGTTTGCTGAATGAATAAATGAGCTACGTGACTTCACAGGGCTGTTGGAAAGGCTCACTAAGATAAGTACTAGGCTCATTAGAGGTTACTGCATAGAGTCGTGGTGTAGGATGGCAGGTGAGGACGTAAGGACACCACACCCAGAGGCTCTCTGCTGGGCAGGCCACTCTTACCAAAAAGGGAAGGCAGGTAACAAGCGTGTCTGGACAACAAGTGATTGGGATCAGGGGCCTCTGAGCCCAGGGAGCAGGATCTCCATCACAGGGACTGAGGGGCGGTGGCAAGGGCCAGGTGAAGTCACAGCCCTGGAGCACTCATGCTCTGAATGCAGGGGCTCAGGACTCCAAACCAGGCCAACAGCACAGAGCGGCAACACTGGGAAGCCGACTTGGTTCAAGGTTCACCAAGCCACCTACCTGAGGCTCTAGAAAGCCCTCTGAAGGTGAAGGAAGAGGAAGAAGAGGGAAAATTGAAGGAGGAGGAAAAGGATAAAGATGAGGAGGGGAGAGAAGGGGGAAAGGAGAAGATGGTGGCTAGGCATGCATGCTAAGTCGCTCAGTGGTGTCCAACTCTTTGTGAACTCATGGACTGTAGCCCGCCAGGCTCCTCTGTGCATGGGATTTCCCAGGCAAGAATACTGGAGTGGGTTGCCATTTCCTTCTCCAAGAGATCTTCCTGACCCAGGGATCAAACCCATGTCTCTTATGTTTCCTGCATTGGCAAGCAGGTTTCCTGCACTAGCGCCACCTGGGAAGACCCAGTGGCAGCTAACATTTACCCAGTGCTGACAGTGGGCCACGTGCTGGGCTTTACAGGCTGTCAAGGAACCCTACCAATCATCCCATGAGGCAGAAACTAACATTTAACCCTCCAGTTCATAGATGAGACATAAAAGACATAAACTTCCTTGATGTTGCAAAGCCAGGGTGGCCCTGGCTGGTGACGTACCTTAGACTAATCAACACAGCTGAATGAAGAGTCTGCTGCAGATTCTTCTACAGGTTGCAGAGAGAAGGTCCTGGGGTGGGAGGCAAAAATGTTTCCAGTTCCTGGGAACTCCTGAGGTCACCAATCCCTTGATCTGTAACAATGAAGACAAGGCCTTGCCTTGGGATACTGCCTTGCAGTTTACAAAGCCTTTCATATACATCACTCAACAGGTCACTTTGGAGAAAACAGTTAAACAAGGATGAAAACAAGCTGGTTCTTGATCCTGGAAATGTCCCCCAGAAGACTGAGTATTCCTCTCTGCTTCAATCCATATATATTTCCCAGACATCTCGGGTCTTCCTGAAATTTCTATTAAGAATTTCAGCTATCCCAACAAGGATGTTCAGTCATCATAGTTTCTACTAACATAAGGAGCCCACATCTCCCAGTGTCCAGTTCATTTCACTTTCTACCCTAGCTGGGGCCAATGCTTCCATGGGAATAGTAGAAGGGAAACAGGCTCCACAGGAGCTGAGGTGTCACTCTTGGGTTCTAGCCCATTAGCCCCCAGTTCAATTCTCCTACTCTATTCAGATTGCCAAGCTAGACCTATCCTCACATAAGGCCACTTATCCTCACACCTAGAGGCTCAAGCCCAACCCAGTTCCCAGACCAATCCTTCCATAGGCATGGGGGCCAATGCCTGGCCAGGAGGCTGGTGGATTAGGACCAGGCTGCTTTCCTGGGTCTGGTGCCCCCAAAGTGACACCTGAGAGTCTGTAACAACCCCAGATCAGAACTCTTTCCAAGCCCGCCTCTTACACTGACTCAGGCTTAACAACTAGCCTCCTGCTTCAATTCCCACTCCTAAGTCCCACATGTTATCCTATCAACTGTTTCAGCCCCGCTACAACTAGCACCCTGATGGATGAGAATATCTTCCCTGTCTCCTCCCTGAACACGTAGTGCAGAGGATGGTCCTCAATGCATGCCTTCTGGGTGGATAAGCCCTTCCGTCCTGCCTGGGTCTTGCACACCCTTCTCTCTGGAACTAGCACCCTGGCCCAGTGCAGGGTCTGGCCTTTAAGGGGAGAGGTCTTCTAGGTAATGATTGGCTGAAGATCCAAGCAATGCTCACACACCCACTCTTTACTTATGTGATTTCGAACAGGATGCTGAAGCTGTCCGTGTCCCAGTTCACTCACAGGGTGGATGTGAAGACCAGAAGAGTGGAGCCCTTGGACTTCCCCTAGCTTATGGACTTGGGCTGCCCCTCAGGTCTTTTCAGGGACTGTGCTGCTCCAGGCAGTGTCTGCACAGGGAACTTCTTCTTCAGCTTATCTTCATATGAATCAAGCTGGTGCCTTCTTTGCTTCCCCCCAACATGCACACTGATTCCAGCTTGTGGGATTCAAGCACAGCCCAGAAAAGGAATAAGACTAGCAACCCAAGCTTCTTGGCAACAGGTGAGAGTTTTTAAACTTTTAAAATGAAGAACAGAATCCTTGTAGGAATCTCAGCTTCAGCTCTGCCTAGCTAAGTGATCCTGAGCAAGTTATTCAACTTCTTTGAATGTCAGTTTCCTCATCCCTGGGCTTCTCTGATAGCACAGATGGTAAAGAATCCACTCGAATTGCAGGAAACCCCAGTTGGATTCCTGGGTCAGGAAGATCAGCTGGAGAAGGGCTAGGCGACCCACTCCAGTATTGCTGGGCTTTCCTTGTGGCTCAGCTGGTAAAGAATCCACCTGCAATGCAGGAGACTTGGATTCGACCTGGGTTAGGAAAATCCCCTGGAGAAGGGAAAGACTACCGACTCTAGTATTCTGGTCTGGAGAATTCCATCATTGTATAGTCCATGGGGTCGCAAAGAGTCAGACATGGCTAAGAGACTCACTTATTTTTTTCATCCCTAAAAAGGAGACTCCATGGGATGTTGTACTTAAATGCCTGGAAATAGGAAGAGCCACTGAATTCTAACTAACATTAGACATGGTTGCAGATGACACAAGAACATTCACATCTTCACTATCAAGCTAGTGTCCTAGGACAATTGCTCAATCAGTCCTGAGTGGAAAAGACATTTCTGACTTGATCAGTCCAGCCAGCAGGTGAGGAAGGCAGAGGAGACCCTGGCTTCCCCAGAAATGGAGAGCAGGGTCTGGGTAACTGAGTGACTTGAAGTCCATGGGGTCACAAAGAGTTGGACATGACTGAGTGACTGAACCGACTGAACTGAACTGATCCAATTTAGGGCCAGGAAGGAGCTTAGAGATGACCTAGCATAATCCCTAGGAAGCATCACTACCAACAAACTTAGTGGAGGAGATGGAATTCCAGTACAGCTATTTCAACTCTGAAAACATGATGCTGTGAAAGTTCTGTACTCAATATGTCAGCAAATTTGGAAAACTCAGTAGTGGCCACAGGACTGGAAAAGGTCAGTTTTCATTCCAATCCCAAAGAAAGGCAATGCCAAAGAATGTTCAAACTACCAGACAATCGTACTTATCTCACACGCTAGTAATGTAATGCTCAAAATTCTCCAAGTCAGGCTTCAGCAATACATGAACTGTGAACTTCTAGATGTTCAAGCTGGATTTAGAAAAGGCAAAGGAACCAGAGATCAAATTGCCAACATCTGCTGGATCATCAAAAAGCAAAAGAGTTCCAGAAAAACATCTATTTCTGCTTTATTGACTATGCCAAAGCCTTTGACTCTGTGGATCACAATCAACTGTGGAAAATTCTGAAAGAGATAGGAATACCAGACCACCTGACCTGCCTCCTGAGAAATCTGTATGCAGGTCAGGAAGCAACAGTTAGAACTGGACATGGAACCACAAACTGGTTCCAAATAGGGAAAGGAGTTCGTCAAGGCTGTATATTGCCACCCTGCTTATTTAACTTATATGCGGAGTACATCATGTGAAATGCCGGGCTTGATGAAACACAAGCTGGAATCAAGATTGCCGGGAGAAATATCAATAACCTCACATATGCAGATGACACCACCCTTATGGCAGAAAGTGAAGAAGAACTAAAGAGCCTCTTGATGAAAGTGAAAGAGGAGAGTGAAAAAGTTGGCTTAAAGCTCACCATTCAGAAAACAAAGATCATGGCATCCAGTCCCATCTCTTCATGGCAAATAGATGGAGAAACAGTGGAAATAGTGGCAGATTTTCTTTTCTTGGGCTCCAAAATCACTGTAGATGGTGACTGCAGCCATGAAATTAAAAGACGCTTACTCCTTGGGAGGAAAGCTATGACCAACCTAGACAGCATATTAAAAAGCAGAGATGTTACTTTGCCAACATCCATCTAGTCAAGGCTATGGTTTTTCCAGTAGTCATATATGGATGTGAGAATTGAACTATAAAGAAAGCTGAGCACTGAAGAATTGATGCCTTTGAACTATGGTGTTGGAGAAGACTCTTGAGAGTTCCTTGGACTGCAGGGAGATCCAACCAGTCAATCCTAAAGGAAATCAGTCCTGAATATTCATTGGAAGGACTGATGCTGAAGCTGAAACCCAATACTTTGGCTACCTCATACAAAGAGCTGATTCATTGGAAAAGACCCTGATGCTGGGAAGTATGGAGAGCAGGAGGAGAAGGGGATGACAGAGGATGAGATGTTTGGATGGCTTCACTGACTCAGCTGACATGAGTTTGAGTTAACTCCGGGAGTTGATGATAGACAGGGAGGCCTGATGTGCTGCAGTCCATGGGGTCACAAAGAGCTGGACACGACTGAGTGACTGAACTGAGTAATCCCATCATCCAAAAATGTGAAATCTGAGGACATTTCACAAGACCAAAGAGATGGTCGAGGCAGTCAGCTGGGGAGTAGAGACAGGTCTCCTGATTCCCAGCATACTGATCTATCCACAACATAACTATTTACCTTGTAAAACTCACCACATTGTTTCTAGTTCAGCAAACACGGTCATCCTATAGGCACCAGGCTACCACAGCTTTCTAGAGAAACACCCAAGTGATAAGTGCAGAGGCCTCCTGAAGTGACAGGCCCACCCTCAGAGTACCAGATTCATTCTTCATGGAGGGTGCACTTCCCATGTGATTTGAAAAAAAAAAAGTGTCAATGCAAATCTCAATGGGGATCAAGAGTGCACCAACAGTACAAGCTTGGTGGTATGGAGTACCATCTTTGAAGTGGAGCCTACAGTATTTCTGGAATGTCAAGCATGAGCTCTGAGAAACACGCTACTTGGCAGGTCTTTCTAAAGCAACAAAGACAGTTAAATGAGGCCCAAGTAGCACAGGATATTGTTGTTTACATGGGACCCTTATCCCAGGGCTTCGGGAAATGGAGCCAAATTCCACAAGCTCTTTTCTTGCAAAAGATGCTTTGCAAAACAGAGAAGGCCAGTAATGCTTCTTGGTTTGCTGTTCTTTCTTGAAATCAGATTCATTAAAAAGAAAAAAAAAAAAAAAGGTGTCCTCAGAATTTAAGCTCCAACCCTGGGGAGATGTATTAGGTTGTTCCACTTGGAGTTAATCGGAGAATGTGAAAGTCAAATGAGCAACGTGTTTGCCTCAAATGAAGAACACATGAGGAGAGGGCAAAAGTAAACAACTAATTCATCAATGTCACAAAAATGGGATAGCCACTACTCTTTAAAATATTTCAAAGTTCAAAGAGTTTCTGCTGAAAAGTGAGGCTGCTGCTGTTGCTAAATTGCTTCAGTCCTGTCCAACTCTGTGCAACCCCATGGACTGCAGCCTACCAGGCTCCTCCATCTCTGGGATTTTCCAGGCAAGAGTACTGGAGTGGGGTGCCATTGCCTTGTCTGGAAACGTGGGGGGATGTTTTCTATAGAAGAAACTCAACAAAATACCACCAAATGGATTTGTTATCCTCTTCCCTGTTGTTAGGGCCTCCCTGGTGGCTCAGATGATAAAGAATCTGCCTGCAATGCAAGAGACCTGGCCTTGATACCCGTGTTGGGAAGATCCCCTGGAGAAGGGAATGGCCATCCACTCCAGTCTTCTTGCCTGGAGAATCCTACAGACAGAGGAGCCTGGTTGGCTACAGTCCATGGGGTATCAAAGAGTCAGACACTACTGAGCAACTAACACTTTCACACTTTCCCTGTTGTTGGGTCACAGTGACTGCAGACGTCCGTGATTGATGGAAGAGGTCTGTCTCCATGCTTACAGTGTACCCTGCCAAGAATACAAATCACGAGTACCTTGCTTTACATCGTCAAGCACCAGCAAGATAATACTGGCATCTGCAGGGTCAGTCAATGCCATGATGCTTGGTTCCCTCTGCTTCCAACATAAATAGCCTTTGTAAATTACAGATCTGATAGAGAGAGTGCCTGAAGAACTATGGATGGAGGTTTGTGACATTGTACAGAAGGCAGTGATCCAGACCATCCCAAAGGAAAAGAAATCCAAAAGGGCAAAATGGTTGTCTGAGGAGGCCTTACAAAGAGCTGAGAAAAGAAGAGAAGCTAAAGGCAAAGGAGAGAAGGAAATATATACATATTTGAATGCAGAGTTCCAAAGAATAGCAAAGAGAGATAAGAAAGCCATCCTCAGTGATCAGTGCTAAGAAATAGAGGAAAACCATAGAATGGGAAAGACTAGAGATCTCTTCAAGAAAATTAGAGATACCAAGGGAACATTTCATGTGAAGATGGGCACAATAAAGGACAGACATAGTATGGACCTAACAGAAGCAGAAGATATTAAGAAGAGGTGGCAAGAATACACAGAAGAACTGTACAAGAAAGATCTTCACAACCCAGATAACCATGATGGTGTGATCACTAATCTAGAGCCAGACATCCTGGAATGAAAAGTCAAGTGGGCCTTAGGAAGCATTGCTACAAACAAAGCTAGTGGAGGTGATGGAATTCCAGCTGAGCTATTTCAAATCCTAAAAGATGATGCTGTGAAAGTGCTGCACTCAATATGCCAGCAAATTTGGAAAACTCATCAGTGGCCACAGGATGGAAAAGGTCAGTTTTCATTCCAATCCCAAAGAACAGAAATGCCAAAGAATGTTCAAAGTACTGCACAATTGCACTCATCTCACACACAAGTAAAGTAATGCTGAAAATTCTCCAAGCCAGGCTACAACAGTCCGTGAACCGTGAACTTCCAGATGTTCAAGCTGGTTTTAGAAAAGGCAGAGGAACCAGAGATCAAATTGCCAGCATCCTTTGGAGCATTGAAAAAGCAAGAGAGCTCCAGAAAAATATGTACTTTTGCTTTATTGATTATGCCAGAGCCTTTGACTGTGTGGATCACAATAAACTGTGGAAAATTCTGAAAGAGATGGGAATACCAGACCACCTGACCTGCCTCCTGAGAAATCTGTATGCAGGTCAAGAATCAACAGTTAGAACTGGACATGGAACAACTGACTGGTTCCAAATCTGGAAAGGAGTACATCAAGGATATTGTCACCCTGCTTATTTAACGTATATGCAGAGTACATCATGTGAAATGCTGGGCTCGATGAAACACAAGCTGGAATCAAGATTGCCAGGAGAAATATCAATAATCTGAGATAGGCAGATGATACCATACTTATGGCAGAAAGGGAAGAGGAACTAAAGAGCCTCTTGGTGAAAGTGAAAGAGGAGAGTGAAAAAAACTGGCTTAAAACTTAGCATTCAAAAAAAGAAGATCATGGCATGTAGTTCCATCACTTCATAGCAAATAGATTGGGAAACAATGGAAAAAGTGACAAACTTTATTTTGGGGGACTCCAAAATCACTGCAGATGGTGACTGCAGCCATGAAATTAAAAGACACTTGCTCCTTGGAAGAAAAGCTATGACCAAACTAGACAACATTTTAAAAGTAGAGATGTTACTTTGCCGACAAAAGTCTGTCTAGTCAAAGCGATGGTTTTTCCAGTAGTCATGCATGGATGTGAGAGTTGGACTATAAAGAATGCTGAGCGCTGAAGAATTGATACTTTTGAACTATGGTGTTGGAGAAGACTCTTAAGAGTCCCTTGGACTGCAAGGAGATCCACCCAGTCCGTCCTAATGGAAATCAGTCCTGAATATTCATTGGAAGGACTGATGTTGAAGCTGAAACTCCAATACTTTGGCCACCTGATGCGAAGAACTGACTCATTGGAAAAAATCCTGATGCTGGGAAAGATTGAAGGCAGGAGGAGAAGGGGATGACAGAGGATGAGATGGTTAGATGGCATCACTGACTCAATGGAGATGAGTTTGAGTAAACTCCGGGAGTTGGTGAGGGGCAGGGAGGCCTGACTGACTGCCATTAAAGGAGAAAGGCCTTTTGAAAGCACCATCTTTGTGGACAATCTCTAAAAATGATAATATTTCACAGCTGATTTTACTCTTCCTGCATTCACCTACCATTTACTGCTGGCTAGGTTCTGGGCTAGGTGTTAGAGAACAAGAGGAGAATGAAGGAGGAAACAATCAATTGTGTCTTATGGAGGAGGGACTGAGCTCAATGTTTTTTGAGGTGGTCCTGTATGATATAAACAGAGCTTTGACAGGGGTAGGGGTGGGGATCGAGTATCAAAGAGAGAAGATGTAAGAAGGAAAGAAGCTGGCTAATGGCTCATGCACTCATTTGCTTAAACAGTTGGAATCATTGGTGTGTCAATGGTTGTGGCTGTCTTCTCAATGTGAATAAGTATATTCATGGAACACATACTTGTTATTAAAATGACACAATGCCTTTTTTGCAAAAAATTGCACGGAGTAGAAAACAATGCACTCCCATAACTATGTTAGTATTCATTTATAAGATTTCTGAAGCTTATAATAAACAGGAATTTGGTCTCATCTGCCACTGCTGCTTGGAGAAGGAAATGGCAACCCACTCCAGTGTTCTTGCCTGGAGAATCCCAGGGACGGTGGAGCCTGATGGGCTGCCATCTCTGGGGTCGCACAGAGTCGGACACGACCCCAGAGACGGCCTTCTACCAGGCTCCTCTGTCCCTGGGATTCTCCAGGCAAGAACACTGGAGTGGGTTGCCATTTCCTTCTCCAATGCATGAAAGTGAAAAGTGAAAGTGAAGTTGCTCAGTCGTGTCCGACTCTTCGTGACCTCATTGACTGCAGCCTACCAGGCTCCTCTGTCCATGGGATTTTCCAGGCAAGAGTACTGGATTGGGGTGCCATTGCCTTCTCCTTGGTCTCATCTAATTGGGTTTTAAATAGTTCAGACAAAATTAAGAGCTAGAGGAATTTGATATGGCTTGTTTTTTATTCAAACTTTTTTTTATCATCTTCATCTACTTAGAAGCTATAAATTATAGCTTACCCTCATAAGATTATAAACAAGGCCCATAAGCAAAGGAAAAAATAATTAATCAGATATTGTTAGTTTTATTAGGTAACAAATATTGCAACCAGCGTCATTTTTCTGGTCAATAATAACACAGGAAAAGTCATTCATCACTTTCTAGCCTATTGATGAGACATTTTATGAAAATAAGAATAGTCTCCTATACTGTTACAACATACCTCTGTAAAGGTACATTTTACATCTATACCCTAGCTGGTAATATGTCTATGCCATTAACTGGGGAAGCACCCAAAGCTGATGATCAAGTATTCTTCATTGTTTGAAATTCTCAAAGGTCTTCTAGGGTTCAGAAAGAATCTCTTATTGTTAAGTTCCAATGTCATGAAATAACAGTACCCTGAAAGCTCAAGTACTTCAACTCTAGAAAGAAAGGAATGCTGAGGCCAGTTATCACTTGTAACACTAGAGGTTTTCTCCCAGAGGCATATCTTCCCTATCAGACTTATTGAGGGGCACCATCCAAGTCTTAAGGTTTAATTTCTCCCCCTAGTTACATATCACTACCCACTAGGAAAAACAGCTAATGGGTATTCACTAGAAAGTACGGTGGGACAATTGAGAATAGCACATGAAACTGGGAGGGGTTGTACATTGTCTGACATCAAGTGAGTTCAAGGAGCCTGTGGCAAAAAGGACTGGAGGGGCTGAAAAAACCTAGTCCCTATGCATTCTCAAAGCTGACCTGCCAAGGTTTCCTTCTGGGACAGAATTCCACTTTAAGGACAAACTGGTGAGAGTGAAACAAGAATTGAGCATTATAGTTTTCTTCTCCTGATGCAGCTGAGTAAACTCCTCTTGATCCTGATCCTCCTGTAGGCAGCAACTATATACTCTGGAAAAAAGCATAAAGAAACCACATTATGAAGAGACTGGGGGTTGAACAGAAGCAAGCATATTCTGAAAGGAGTTTACACAACATAAGTTACCCATTTTTACAGCTTTTAGACTGAGGGCAAACTAAAACTGCCAGTGGCTAAGGCACCAGTAGTAAACTCACAATATTGCTCACATGAGGAACCATAGGACAGAGCTCAAGACCACAACCATTGGACAGGAAAGGGCGGATCCTGTAAAAAAGAGACCAGGCAGAGAGAGCCCCAATTTCTGTCTATAGACTCTTCCCAAATTCAGCTGACTCCTGAACCATACATACATGGGGAAGAACTAAATTCTTCCCCTAAAGCCCTGAATTAAGTTTAGAATTTAAATCTAACCACATTGTCTGTCCACCAAAACAATAAAATCAATATTTTTTGAAAGAATAAATCAGAATCCAGAGCATCCATAAAATAATGTTCAAAATATCCAGGATACATTCCAAAGTTATTCAACATATAAAGAACCAGAAAACTTTGATCCATTTGAGAGTGATAAAGCAATCAACAGAAAGCAATCCCAAGATGCTGGGATTAATAGAGAGTGATTATTATAACTATGCTCAAGGGAGTAAGAAAAAATATGCTCACAATGAATGAAAAGATAAAAATCCCAGAGCAATAGGAACCATTTTTGAAAGAAAACCAAATAAAAGTTTCAAAATTGGAAACATATATCTGAAAAAAAAATCATAGGATGGGCTCAACAGCAGAATGGAAATAAAAGAGACAAAGTTTCAGTAATCTTAAGATAGAACAATGGAAATATCCAATCTTAAGAACAGAGAGAAAAATATTTTAGGCTACAAAAACATGAATGGAGCTTCTAGCACGTATGGAACAGTATCCCAAAGCCTATCATACTTGAAATCAGAATTCTAGAGGGAGAGGTAGGGCAGAATGAGGTAGAAAAAAATAATGAATGTGTAACAGCTTAAGTTTCCATCAATTTTAAAGAAAGACATATATTTAAAGATTCAAGAAGCTCAGCAAACCCCAACAGGGTAGAAAACAAAATTCTGGAAACATCACAGTCAAACCACTGAAAACTAAATGTAACTAGAAGGAAGAATTAAAGATTTTAAAATTTAAAAAAAATAAAAAAAAAAAAAAAAAGAAAATCATAAAAGCAGTCAGAGAAAAATAATCCTTTATATACAGAGGGGAAAAAGTTTCAAATATGGTTGACATCTGAAACAATGAAGCCCAAAAGAAAGAAGAGCAACATCTTTAAAGTGATGAAAAAAAAACCAACCCAGAATTCTATACTCAGCAAATATATTCTTCAAGAATAAAGCTAAGACAAATACATTTTCAGATAAAACAAAAGTAAAACAAACAAACAAACAAATCCTTGCCAGCAGGCCTCAACTACAAGAAACACTAAAGGTATAGGAGAACAGCTCCACCACATGACACCTCAACAAACTTTTGGTCTCTATATGGACCACTTAGTCAAGGCTTGACCACAATCTGACCTGGGTCTTGGACTAACACCCTGCAATTCCTCCTGGAGAGAGGCTGGGTATAAAAATCATCTTATTTAAGAGATATTGAGAAATGGACTCAAGCATATATGGAAATTTAGCATAAAACTGGCATTTCAAATCATCAATCTCGATGATGAGGATGGCATTTCAAGTCACTTTTTAAACAAACAGTGTAGGGACAAGTGGAAAACTATAAAATAAGATCCATACCTCACACCATACATGAAAAACTAAAAATGGGATATCTAAATGCAAAAAAAAGTGAAACAATTCAAGTACTAGAAGAAAACATATATACATTTCTCTTTATCTATGATGCAGGAACGGAGAAGGCAATGTCACCCCACTCCAGTACTCTTGCCTGGAAAATCCCATGGACTTGCCTGGAAAATCCCATGGACTGAAGAACCTGGTGGGCTGCAGTCCATGGGGTCGCTAAGAGTCAGACACAACTGAACAACTTCACTTTCACTTTTCACTTTCATGCATTGGAGAAGGAAATGGCAACCCACTCCAGTGTTCTTGCCCGGAGAATCCCAGGGATGGAGGAGCCTGGTGGGCTGCTGTCTATGGGGTTACACAGAGTCGGACATGACTGAAGTGACTTAGCGGCAGCAGCAGCATGATGCAGGAAAAGACTTTATAACTGTGACTAAAAATCCAGTGAAAAGAAGAAAACCAATTGTATGACATAAAACCAAATAATCTTTGCATAACAGAAAACACTAAAAATAAATTAAAATTGATAAACTGTATTACATGCATGCATGCTCAGTCATGTCTGACTCTTTGCAACCCCACAGCCTGCGAGGGTGCTCTGTCCATGGAATTTTTCAGGCAAGAACACTGGAGTGGGTTGCCATTACCTACTCCAGGGAATCTTCTCAACACAAGGATTGAACTCCCATATTGCATATCTCCTTCACTAGCAGGCAGATTCTTTATCACTGTGCCATAAACCGGGAGAAGATATTTGTAGCATGTATCACAAAGGCTAGTTTCATAAAATATGAAGAATATTCAACAATTGAGGGACAAAGGACCAAAACCTGGCAGTTAAAGTGGTGTGGCATGAACAGATAATTCACAAATATACACATATATCCCTTAACATATGAAAAGATGCTTCAACTCATTCAAAATTAGAGAAATGAAAATTAAAGCAACACCAAGGTACCATTTCTCACCTATCAGATTGATGATAATTCAAAACTGTGAGAACACATTTGTGGGACTTCAGAGAAACATCAAACATTGCTGATGGGAATGCACATTGCTACATTTCTCATGGAGGAGAATTTGCCAATAGCTAAATAAACAAAACTAACATGCACCTACCTTTTGACCCAGCAATCCTACTTCTAAGAATTAACTATGGGGTGGAAGAATAGGATGGGGAGACCACTTTCTCCCCCACAAATTCATTGAAAGAACATTTGAACGCTGAGCAAACTCCACAAAACAACTTCTGAATGCTGGCAGATTACATCAGGCACTCAGAAAAGCAGCCCATTGTCTTCGAAAGGCGGTAGGACAAAATATAAAAGATAAACAGAGAGACAAAAGAGTCAGGGATGGAGATACATCCTGAGAAGGGAGTCTTAATAGAGGAGAAATTTTCAAACACCAAGAAACCCTCTCACCAGCCAGTCTGCGGGAAGTTTTCGAATCTTGGAGGGCGACATAACCAGGAGGAAAAATAAATAAATAAAACCCACAGATTATGTGCCTAAGGGCAACTCCCAGCAGAGGAGTACCTGAGACGCTCACATCTGCCAGGAGCAGGCGGGGACGAATGGCGAGGAGAGGGCTGCATTGCTTAGGGTAAGCACCGGGCCTGAATGCCCTGAGGGCAATCTGAGGGAGCTAACATGAGATAGCAACCTAAACTGTGGGATAGCCAGAGAAAGAGAGGAAAAAAGAGAGAGAGAGAGAGAAAGAGAAAACCATCCCGTGAAAAGCCCTAACCTAAGGCAATGTGGGCTCACTAACAGAACAAAGGACTGAGCGGATACCAGAGAAGAGCTAGCTGGCTGTGGACCAGCCCATCCTCCACCAGACACAGGGAGCAGGCGGGTGCCAGCCAGAGCCGGAAAGGGGCAAACTCAGCTCCAGAGAGGGTATCCCCTACCAAACTGCAAACAGGCTTCCAGTTTCTAACCAAAGACTTCCTGAGATTCTGGACGGTTGACATCCACCGGGAGGGTCATAGCCAGAGATCAGCTCTGCAGAAGAGACACATGGCACACCGGAGGCGGGCGCACCTGGGAAACTGAGCAGCTGGGACCAGGGAGGTGATAAGATGCACTGCACCTGTGGAGAGTGCACTCGCCAAGCACCTGGTCGCCTGAGCTGCCGGGACCTGGGAAGGGCACAAAACGCAGGCCCAATGGAGTCTGTGCCTTTGTGGGGTACCCAAGAACCTCAACCTGAGAGGCTTAGACCTGGGAACTGCACGCAACCCAGGGCCCACTCCCTGCAGAGCAACCTGAAGACTGAGCAGTTAGACTGGGAAAGCACCCATGCCATGAGCAGGGGCAAACCCAGTGTGGCTGAGAAACTGCGAGAACTCCCCACACATGCCAGTAATATTTGTTGGCAGTGTTCCTCCCATCCCACAGCAGGACTGAACAAGTGAGCCTAAACAAGAGACCACCTTCGCCCCCTTGTGTCAGGGCGGAAATTAGACACTTAAGGGACCTGCAAACAGAAGAAGCCAAATAAACAGAGGGAACTGCTTTGAAAGTGACAGGTGCAACAGATAAAAATCCCCATAGTTAACACCAACTACATTGGAAAGGGTCTATAGATCTTGAGAAGTATAAGCTGGAACAAGGAACTATCTGAAACTGAACTACCCCACACTGCCCGCAGCATCCCCAGAGAAATTGCTAGATATATTTTTACTATTATCACTTTTTATTAATTTTTTTCTTTTCTTTAAATCCTCTGTTGCTGCTGCTGCTAAGTTGCTTCAGTCGTGTCCGACTCTGTGCGACCCCATAGGCAGCAGCCCACTAGGCTCCTCCGTCCCTGGGATTCTCCAGGCAAGAATACTGGAGTGGGTTGCCATTTCCTTCTCCAATGCATGAAAGTGAAAAGTGAAAGTGAAGTTGCTCAGTCGTGCCTGACTCTTAGGAACCCTGTGGACTGCAGCCTACCAGGCTCCTTCGTCCATGGGACTTTCCAGGCAAGAGTACTGGAGTGGGGTGCCATTGTCTTCTCCGTTATGTCCTCTATTACTCCTTTAATTTTCATTTTTATAACCTACTATTACCTTGCAAAAAATACTCTATTTTAAAAGCGAACTTCATATAAATTTCTCATACTTTATGTGATTTTTTAAAAATATTGTATTTTGGGGAGTCTAACCTCTACTCTAAATTTTTAATCTTTGCTTTATGGTATTTGTTATCAATTTTGTACATTTAAGAATCTAATCTTCAGTACCCATTTTTACCTAAGAGTGTGATTACTGGCTTAATTACTCTCTCCCCCTTTTGACTCTCCTTTTTCTTGCCCTGGTCACCTCTATCTCCTCCCTCCCCCAGCTCTTCTCAACCCAACTCTGTGAATCTCTGTGGGTATTCTGGCCTGTGGAGAACACTTAGGGAACAGAATACTGCCTAGATCTATCTCTCTCCTTTTGATTCCCCCTTTTCTCCTCCTGCACACTTCTAACTCCTCCCTCCCTCTTCTCTTCTCTATGTAACTCTGTGAACCTCTCTGAGTGTCCCTCACTGTGGAGAATCTTTTCACCATTAACCTAGAAGTTTTATCATCAGTGCTGTATGGATGGAGAAGTCTTGAGGGTACTATAAGAATAAGACTGAAAAACAGAGGCAGGAGGCTTAAGCCCCAAACCTGAGAACACCAGAGAACTACTGACTCCAGGGAACATTAATTGATAAGAGCTCATTCAAAATCCTCCATACCTACACTGAAACAAAGCACCACCTAAGAGCCAATATGTTCCAGAGCAAGACATACCACACAAATTCTCCAGCAACACAGGAACATAGCCCTGAGCTTTAATATACAGGCTGCCCAAAGTCACACCAAGCCCATAGACATCTCAAAACTCACTACTTGAAACTTGATTGCACTCCAGAGAGAATAAATCCAGCTCCACCCACCAGAACAACGACACAAGCTTCCCTAACCAGGAAACCTTGACAAGTCACTCATCCAACCCCACCCACAGGGAGGAACATCCACAATAAAGAGGAACCACAAACTGCCAGAATACAGAAAGGCCACCCCAAACACAGCAATCTCAACAAGATGAAAAGGCAGAGAAATACTCAGCAAGTAAAGGAACATGATAAATGCCCACCAAACCAAACAAAAGAGGAGTTAGGGAGTCTACCTGAAAAAGAATTCAGAATAATGATAGTAAAAATGATCCAAAATCTTGAAAACAAAATGGAGTTATAGATAAATAGCCTGGAGACAAGGACTGAGAAGATGCAAGAAATGTTTAGGGGGGCAGTCCTAAGATGGCAGAGGAATAGGATGGGGAGATCACTTTCTCCCCCACAAATTCATCAAAAGAACATTTGAACGCTGAGTAAATTCCACAAAACAACTTCTGAATGCTGGCAGAGGACATCATGCACCCAGAAAAGCAGCCCATTGTCTTCAAAAGGAGGTAGGAAAAAATATAAAAGACAAAGAGAGACAAAAGAGGTAGGGACGGAGCTCCATCTCAGGAAGGGAGTCTTAAAAAAGAGAGAAGTTTCCAAATACCAGGAAACACTCTCACTGCCGAGTCTGTGGTGAGCCTTGGAACCACAGAGGGTAACATAACCTGGAGGAAAAGTAAATAAATAATTAAAACCCATAGATTACATGCCCAACCATAACTCCCCCAGTGGAGAAGCAGTGCAGATGCTTGCACTAGCAAGCGGGGGCTGGGCAGGGAGGTGCAGGTTGCATTGCTTAGAGTAAGGACTGGGCCTGAATGCCCTGAGGGCAATCTGAGGGAACTAACTTGGGATAGCAAACCAAACTGTGGGATAGCTACCACGCGGAAAGCCCTAACCTAAGACACCGTCAGGCCCACTAACAGAACAAAGGATTGAGCAGAGCTAGCTGGTTGCAGGCTGGCCCATCCCCCTCCTGTGACAGGCCGGCGAGGGCAGCCAGAGCCAGAAGGGGTCAATTGTGGCCCTAGAGAGGCATTATCTACCAAACTGCAAGCAGGCTTCATTGCTAACCAAAACTTCTTGGGATTCTGGATGGTCAACATCCGCCTGGGAAGGTGCGCTGGTTGTACACCCAGAAAACTGAGTGGCAGGGACGAGGGAGGCGATAAGTCACAGCGACCGTGCTCGCCAAACACCTGGTCACCTGAGCTACTCAGACCTGGGAAGGCCACAAAACACAGGCCCAACTGAGTCTGCACCTCTGAGGACTACCTGAGTACCTGAACCTGAGCGGCTTAGACCTGGGAAGTGCATACAACCCAGGGCTGGCCTCAGACAGTTCCCGGCAGAGCAACCTAGAGCCTAAGCAGTGTAGACAGGGAAAGCACACACGCCGTGAGCGGGGGCAAACCCAGTGTAGCCGAGACACTGTGAGAACACACCAGAGTTATTTGTTTGCAGCGTCCCTCCCTCCCCACAGTGCAACTGAACAAGTGAGCCTAAAAAAGTGTCCACCACCACTCCCTTGTGTCAGGGCAGAAATTAGACACTGAAGAGACCAGCAAACGAAGAAGCTAAAACAGAGGGAACTGCCTTGGACATGACAGGTGCGATAGATTAAAACCCTGTCGTTAGTACCAACTATATAGGAAGGGCCCTATAGATCTTGAGAAATATAAGCTGGATCAAGGAACTATCCAAAAATGAACTGACCCCACACTGCCCACAACACCACCAGAGAAAGTCCTAGATATACTTTTACTATCATTCTTTAATTAAAGTTTTTTTAAATTTTAAGTCCTCTATTACTCCTTTAATTTTCATTTTCATAACCTACTATTATTTTGCAAAAAGGACTAATTTTTAAAGCAAACTTGATATATATATATTTTATAATTTTTGTGACTTTTTTGTTGTTTAATATTGTATTTTTGAAAATCCAACCTCTACTCTAGATTTTTAATCTTTGCTTTTTGGAATTTGTTATCAATTTTGTACCTTTAAGAACCCGATCTTCAGTACCCATTTTTACTTGGGAGCAAGATTACTGGCTCAACTGCTCTCTCCCACTTTGGACTCTCCTTTTTCTCCACCAAGTCGCCTCTATCTCCTCCCTACCCCTTCTCTTCTCTACCCAACTCTGTGAACTTCTGTGTGTTCCAGATGGTGGGGAACACTTAGGGAATTGATTACTGCTTTGATCTGTCTCTCTCCTTGTGATTCCCCTCTTTATCCTCATGGCTACCTCTGTCTCCTTCCTCCATCTTCTCTTTTCTATATAACTCCCTGAACATTTCTGAGCAGTCCAGACTGTGGAGTGCACATAAGGAAGTGATTACTGGCTAGCTTGCTCTCTCCTCTCTTGATTCCACCTCATCTCATCCTGGTCACCTCTAACTCCCTCCTCCCTCTTCTCTTCTCCATGTAACTCTGTGAACCTCTCTGGGTGTCCCTCAATGTGGAGACACTTTTCATCTTTAACCTAGATGTTTTATCAGTGGTGCTGTATAGATGGAGAAGTCTTGAGACTACTGTAAAAATCAGACTGAAAACCAGAAGCAGGAGGCTTAAGCCCAAATCCTGATAACACCAGAGAACTCCTGACTCCAGGGAACATTAATTGAAAGAAGCTCATCAAAAGCCGCCATACCCATACTGAAACCAAGCACCACCCAAGGGCCAACAAGTTCCAGAGCAAGACATGCCATGCAAATTCTCCAGCAACACAGGAACATAGCCCTGAGCTTCAATATACAGGATGCCCAAAGTTACTCCAAACCCACTGACATCTCATAACTCATGACTGGACACTTGATTGTACTCCAGAGAGAAGAAATCCAGCTCCACCCACCAGAACACTGACACAAGCTTCCCTAACCAGGAAGTCTTGACAAGCCACCCGTACAACCCCACCCACAGTGAGGAAACTCCACAATAAAGAGAACTCTACAAACTGCCAGAATACAGAAAGGCCACCCCAAACACAGCAATATAAACAGATGAAGAGACAGAGGAATACCCAGCAGGTAAAGGAACAGGATAAACGCCCACCAAACCAAACAAAAGAAGAAGAGATAGGGAATCTACCTGATAAAGAATTCTGAATAATGATAGTGAAAATGATCCAAAATCTTGAAAACAAAATGGCATCACAGATAAATAGCCTAGAGACAAGGATTGAGAAGATGCAAGACAGGTTTAACAAGGACCTAGAAGAAATAAAAGAGTCAATATATAATGAATAATGCAATAAGTGATATCAAAAACACTCTGGAGGGAACAAATAGCAGAATAACAGAGGCAGAAGATAGGATTACTGAGGTAGAAAATAGAATGGTAGAAATAAATGAAGCAGAGAGGAAAAAAGAAAAATGAATTAAAAGAAATGAGGACAATCTCAGAGACTTCTGGGACAATGTGAAATGCCCCAACATTCGAATGATAGGAGTCTCAGAAGAAGACAAAAACAAAGACCTTGAGAAAATACTTGAGGAGATAATAGTTGAAAACTTACCTAAAATGGGGAAGGAAACAGTCACCCAAGTCCAAGAAACCCATGGAGTCCCAAACAGGAGAAACCCAAGGCGAAACATCCCAAGACACATATTAATCAAATTAACAAAGATCAAACACAAAGAACAAATATAAAAGCAGCAAGGGAAAAACAACAAATACCACACAAGGGGATTCCCATAAGGATAACAGCTGATCTTTCAATAGAAACTCTTCAGGCCAGGAGGGAATGGCAGGACATACTGAAAGCAATGAAAGAAAATAACCTACAGCCCAGATTACTGTGCCAAGCAAGGATCTCATTCAAATATGAAGGAGAAATCAAAAGCTTTACAGACAAGCAAAAGCTGAGAGAATTCAGCATCACCAAACCAGCTCTCCAACAAGTTCTAAAGGATCTTCTCTAGACAGGAAACACAGAAAGAGTGTATAAACTTGAACCCAAAACAATAAAGTAAATGGCAATGGGATCATACTTGTCGATAATTACCTTAAACATAAATGGGTTGAATGCCCCAACCAAAAGACAAAACTGGCTGAATGGATACAAAAACAAGACCCTTATATGTTGTCTACAAGAGACCCACCTCAAAACAAGGGACACATACAGACTGAAAGTGAAGGGCTGGAAAAAGATATTTCATGCAAATGGAGACCAAAAGAAAGCAGGAGTAGCAATACTCATATCAGATAAAATAAACTTTAAAACAAAGGCTGTGAAAAGAGACAAAGAAAGATACTACATAATAATCAAAGGGTCAATCCAAGAAGATATAACAATTATAAATATATATGCACCCAACATAGGAGCACCACAATATGTAAGACAATTGCTAACAAGCATGAAAGGGGAAATTAACAATAACACAATAATGGTGGGAGACTTTAATAACCCACTCACACCTATGGATAGATCAACTAAACAGAAAATTAAGAAGGAAACACAAACTTTAAATGATAGAATAGACCAGTTAGACCTAACTGATATCTATAGGACATTTCACCCCAAAATAATGAATTTCACCTTTTTCTCAAGCACACACAGAACTTCTCCAGGATAGATCACATCCTGGGCTATAAATCAGCTTTTGGTAAATCCAAAAAAATTGAAATCATTCCAAGCATCTTTTCTGATCACAATGCAGTAAGATTAGATCTCAATTACAAGAGAAAAACTATTAAAAATTCCAACATATGGAGGCTAAACAACACCCTTCTGAATAACCAACAAATCAGATGAAATCAAAAAAGAAATCAAAATATTCATAGAAACGAATGAAAATGAAAACACAACAACCCCAAACCTATGGGACACTGTAAAAGCAGTACTAAGTGGAAGGTTCATAGCAGTACAGGCTTACCTCAAGAAACAAGAAAAAAGTCAAATAAATAACCTAACTCTACACCTAAAGCAACTAGAAAAGGAAGAAATGAAGAATCCCAGGGTCAGTAGAAGGAAAGAAATCTTAAAAATTAGGGCAGAAATAAATGCAAAAGAAAGAAAAGAGACCATAGCAAAAATCAACACAGCCAAAAGCTGGTTCTTTGAGAAGATGAATAAAATTGACAAACTATTATCCAGACTCATCAAGAAACAAAGGTTGAAGAATCAAATCAACAAAATTAGAAATGAAAATGGAAAGATCACAACAGATAACATAGAAATACAAAGGATCATAAGAGACTACTATCAGCAACTATATGCCAATAAAATGGATAACTTGGAAGGAATGGACAAATTCTTAGAAAAGTACAACTTTCCAAAACTGAACCAGGAAGAAATAGAAAATGTTAACAGACCCATCACAAGCATGGAAATTGAAACTGTAATAAGAAATCTTCCAGCAAACAAAAGTCCAGGCCCAGACGGCTTCACAGCTGAATTCTACCAAAAATTGAGAGAAGAGCTAACTCCTATCCTACTCAAACTCTTCCAGAAAATTGCAGAGGAAGGTTAACTTCCAAACACATTCTATGAGGCCACCATCACCCTAATACCAAAACCAGAAAAAGATGTACAAAAAAGAAAACTACAGGCCAATATCACTGATGAGCATAGATGCAAAAATCCTTAACAAAATTCTAGCAAACAGAATCCAACAACATGTTAAAAAGATCATACATCATAACCAAGTGGGCTTTATTGAAGGGATGCAAGGATTCTTCAATATCTGCAAATCAATTAATGTAATACATCACATTAACAAATTGAAAGATAAAAACCATCTCAATAGATGCAGAGAAAGCCTTTGACAAAATTCAACATCCATTTATGATGAAAAGCCTCCAGAAAGCAGGAATAGAAGGAACATACCTCAACATAATAAAAGCTATATATGACAAACCGACAGCAAACATTATCCTCAGTGGTGAAAGACTGAAAGCATTTCCCCTAAGACAGGAACAAGGCAAGGGTGCCCACTTTCACCACTACTATTCAAAATAGTTTTGGAAGTTTTGGCCACAGCAATCAGAGCAGAAAAAGAAATGAAAGGAATCAGATCAGAAAAGAAATAAAACTCACTGTTTGCAGATGGCTTGATCCTCTACATAGAAATCCTAAAGACTCCACCAGAAAAGTATTAGAGCTAATCAATGAATATAGTAAAGTTGCAGGATATAAAATTAACACACAGAAATCCCTTGCATTCCTATACATTACCAATGAGTAAACAGAAAGAGAAATTAAGGAAACAATTCCATTCACAATTGCAATAAAAAGAATAAAATACTTAGGAATATATCTACCTAAAGAAACAAAAGACCTGTATATAGAAAACTATAAGACACTGATGAAAGAAATCAAAGATGACATAAACAGATGGAGAAATATACCATGTTCATGGATCAGAAGAATAAATATTGTGAAAACGAATATACTACCCAAAGTAATCTATAGATTCAATGCAATCCTTATCAAGCTACCAACAGTATTTTTTCACAGAACTAGAACAAATAATTTCACAATTTGTATTGAAATACAAAAAACCTCGAATAGCCAAAGCAATCTTGAGAAAGAAGAATGGAACTGGAGGAATCAACCTGCCTGACTTCAGGCTATACTACTGAGCTACAGTCATCAAGACGGTATGGTACTGGCACAAAGACAGAAATATAGATCAATGGAACAAAATAGAAAGCCCAGAGATAAATCCATGCACCTATGGACACCTTATCTTTGACAAAGGAGGCAAGGATATACAATGGAGAAAAGACAAACTCTTTAACAAGTGGTGCTGGGAAAACTGGTCAACCACTTGTAAAAGAATGAAACTAGAACACTTTCTAACACCATACACAAAAATAAACTCAAAACGGATTAAAGATCTAAATGTAAGACCAGAAACTATAAAACTCCTAGAGGAAAACATAGGCAAAACACTCTCCAACATAAAGCACAGCAGGTTCCTCTATGACCCACCTCCCAGAGTACTGGAAATAAAAGCAAAAATAAACAAATGGGATCTTAAAACCTTTTGCAGAACGAAGGAAACTATAAGCAAGGTGAAAAGACAGCCTTCAGAATGGGAGAAAATAATAGCAAATGAAGCAACTGACAAATAATTAATCTCAAAAATATACAAGCAACTCCTGCAGCTCAATTTCAGAAAAATAAACGACCCAATCAAAAAATGGGCCAAAGAACTAAACAGACAGTTCTCCAAAGAAGACATACAAATGGCTAACAAACACATGAAAGGACGCTCAACATCATTCATTATCAGAGAAATGCAAATTAAAACCACAATGAGGTACCATTTCATGCCAGTCAGAGTGCCTGCTATCCCAAAATCTACAAACAATAAATGCTGGAGAGGGTGTGGAGAAAAGGGAGCCCTCTTACACTGTTGGTGGGAATGCAAACTAGTACAGCCACTGTGGAGAACAGTGTGGAGATTCCTTACAAAACTGGAAATAGAACTGCCATATGACCCAGCAATCCCACTGCTGGGCATACACACCGAGGAAACCAGAATTGAAAGAGACACATGTACCCCAATGTTCATCGCAGCACTGTTTATAATACCCAGGACATGGAAGCAAGCTAGATGTTCATTAGCAGATGAATGGATAAGAAAGCAGTAGTATATATACACAATGGAATATTACTCAGCCATTAAAAAGAATACATTTGAATCAGTTCTAATGAAGTGGATGAAACTGGAGCCTATTATACAGAGTGAAGTAAGCCAGAATGAAAAACACCAATACAGTATACTAATGCATATATATGGAATTTAGAATGATGGTAATGATAACACTATATATGAGACTGCAAAAAAGACACAGATGTATAGAACAGTCTTTTGGACTCTGTGGGAGAAGGGGAGGGTGGGATGATCTGAGAGAATAGCATTGAAACATGTGTATCATCATATGTGAAACAGATTGCCAGTCCAGGTTCGATGTATGAAGCATGGTGCTCAGGGCTGGTGCACTGGGATGACCCAGTGGGATGGGATGGGGAGGAAGGTGGGAGGGGGGTTCAGGATGGGGAACACATGTAAACTCGTGGCTGATTCATGTCAATGTATGGCAAAAACACTACAATATTGTAAAGTAATTAGCCTGCAATTAAAAAAAGAATTATCTGTGAAGATATGCTTCTATTAATATAAAAATACATACATACCAGATTTTTTTTTACTGCAGCATTGTTTATTATTTTAAAATATGTAAAAAGACCCTGATGCCCATACCTAGAAGGATGTTTGAATAAGCTATGCTGTATCCACACAAAAGTTCTAATGCTGCTGTAATAAAAGAATAAGGATTCCTATGAATTGAAATAGAGTGATTTCCAGGATAAGTGATAAAAAGCTAATTATAAGAGTTTCTAATTAAAAGAGTTTCTATAGCATGTCACCCTTCATGAAAGAAAGTATAAGATATAAGAAAATTTATACATATCTGCTCATTTGCACAAAAAGAAATACAGAAATGATAAACTGGAAGTGAATGAGCTTACTTACTTACAGGGGGTGGGCAGGAGGAACAGGGTGAAAAGAAGGGAGGTGAGAACACTATATATTAAGGTTATAGGAAGAAGGGAGATTAGGATGAGCCCTGTGCTGTTAGGCTGGATTTAGAGAAATTAATGTGAACTCATGGTGTTTAAGACAGATGGAGAGATGCAAAACTTAGTGGGCAAAAGCATAATGACAAATAGAATATTTGCCTAGTCTTAAAGTCTCTCTCCACAAGATTCTTATTAGCTACAAAGGGGAAAATAGTAACTTTAGGATGGAGAAACCTGGCAGACACTCCATTAGCCAAATGATCAAAGTTAATATCACCAATAACGAGATACATAGATATCATGAACACCTAGATATGATGTCTTGAGAAGGGCACACATACTTCTGTAGTATTCTGACCAAAAAAAGCATAAACTTAATAGAATCATAAGACAACATCACACAAACTCAAACAGAAGGACAAAATAACTGATGAGCACTTTTCAAAAGTGTCAGAGGCATGAGAGCAAAGAAAGACTGGGGAACTCCTCCGGGATTAGAGTGGGACCACTAATTAGATCTCCAAACAGAAAAAGGAGAGTAGTAGGACAACTGATGAGATTTGAATAAGGTCTGTAAATTAGTTAATAATATTTTATTAATGCCAATTTCCTGGCTTTGAAGTTTTACTGTGATTATATAAGATGCTAACATTCAGTGAAACTAGATGAAGTGAATCTATGTACTATTTTTGTAAGTTTTTAGAAGTCTAAAATTATTTCAAAATAAAATTTTTTGTTTAAGTTTCTGTCTGAACCAGTACCCAAATCATTAAGGGTTCCTCAGGTTATTGTTCATGTGGAAGGTCAAAAATTGGACTGCAGCTTGGAAGATCTAAGGACCCCAAGACCTTTGCCTTTAGGATCTCAAACCAAGGGTGGTAAAAGAGGTAACTAATTACAAAGTGAGGGCTGGAGGCCCTTCTAATTTCTGGATAAGATGGAAAAGGAAGATTATAATTAATGAATCCTCTTTTAATGACTTCAGATAAATTACATAAAATACCCAAACTAATCTTAATAAATAATAGAAAAAAATATGGGGGGCTTCCAAGAAAGTTATCCAAGAAAACACAATAGGAACTGAAATTTAAGCAACTCAATATTCCAGTTAGACAAGGTTCTGACTTTCCTTTCTCAGAGGTAAGACTGTGCTGTGGCAAAAATTTGGGTAGAAGAAAGGGGGTCAAAAATAAAAATTAAGAAAAAGGAAGTTCTTTGCCAGCACCCTAAGAGGAACAGAGAAGTTTCTTTCCTACTTAGCCCATTCTCCTCCCAGGAGGGCAAAGAACAAATGAGGAAAGAAATGAGATTTTGGAGCTATTCATTGGTCTCTAAGCTACTGATCCTTTACTGACCATTCACTTCTTGTTACAGAAAACCCCCTTTCTCTTTAACTTTACAATCTGACACCTTAAGGTCAGGATCCTTCACTTAACATCTAAAGCTCTCCACAACATGGTCCTAACCTTTCTCTCCAGTCACATGTTTATTTCTGAGGCACAAAGTTTAGTGGTGAAGTGACGGATGTTAACTAAAATTATTGTGGTAATCATTTTGCAATATATACATAGATCAAATCACCATGTTGTACACCTTAACTTAATGCAATTTAATATACCAGTTATATCTCAATAAAACTTGAAAACTGAAGGAAGCAGAAAAAAAACTTAGGCTTGGGAGCCCAACAGACCTGGTCTGAATTTCTGTTCTACTACCTCTTAGCTAGTGACCAAGTTACTTAATTGCTGTGAGCCTAAGTCTCTGGATTTGTACAGTAGGGGTGATACTGCCTATAACCAAGGTGACTACTGTGAGTGGCAACTGTTGTTGTTGTTCAGTTGCTAAGTCATGTCCAACTCTTTGCAACCCCATGGACTGTAGCATGCCAGTCTTCCTTCTCTTCGCTATCTCCCAGAGTTTGCTCAAATTCATGTCCATTGAGTCAGTGATCCCATCCAACCATCGCATTCTCTGCTGCCCACTTCACTTCCTGCCCTCAATCTTTCCCAGCATCAGGATCTTTTACAATGAACTTGCTCTTTGCATCAGGTGGCCAAAGCATTGGCACTTCAGCTTTAGCATCAGTCCTTCCAGTGAGTATTCAGCGTTGATTTCCTTAGGATTGACTGGTTTGATCTCCTTGTAGTCCAAGGGCAATTAAACATGACTCAATACATGGAAACTACTACTGGCCCTAAATGGATCCTATAATTCTCACCTATTACTTTACCTAAGCTGTTCTTGCCTCCTGGAACACTTCTTCCTGTAGAAATCCTGTCTGCTGTTTAAGGCCAGCCCCCAAGGCCACCTTTTCAGGAAGTCTTTCCTTTTGTTCCACCAGGACATATTCTATCCTGCTTTGAAAGTCTAGTTCATTTGCACTCCCACCCTGGCACTGCCTTCACTTGATAAGTGTATCCATGCACTGTCCAAGCCTGAGGCTGAACTGAGAAGGTGCACCATGACTACTTACTGAATTATAGACAGAATGCCTGAAGAACTAAGGATGGAAGTTTGTGACATTGTACAGGAGGCAGTGATCAAGATCATCCCCAAGAAAAAATCCAAAAAGGTAAAATGGTTGTCTGAGGAGGCCTTACAGATAGCTATCAAAAGAGATACAAAAGGCAAAGGAGAAAAGAAAAGATATACCTATCTGAATGAAGCGTTCCAAAGAATAGCAAGGAGAGATAAGAAAGCCTTCCTCAGTGATCAATGCAAAGAAATAGAGGAAAACAATAGAATTGGAAAGACTAGAGATCTCTTCAAGAAAATTGGAGGTACCAAGGGAACATTTCATGAAAAGATGGGGACAATAAAGGACAGACATGGTATGGACCTAACAGAAGCAGAAGATATTAAGAAGAGGTGGCAAGAATACACAGAACTGTACAAAAAAGATCTTCATGACCCAGATAATCATGATGGTGTGATCAATCACCTAGAGCCAGACATCCTGGAATGTGAAGTCAAATGGGCCTTAGGAAGCATTACTATGAATAAAGCTAGTGGAGGTGATGGAACTCCTATTGAGCTATTTCAAATCCTGGATGATGCTGTGAAAGTGCTGCACTCAATATGCCAGCAAATTTGGAAAACTCAGCAGTGGCCACAGGACTGGAAAGGACAGTTTTCATTCAAATCCCAAAGAAAGACAATGCCAAAGAATGCTCAAACTACTGCACAATTGCACTCATCTCACGTGCTAGCAAAGTAATGCTCAAAATTCTCCAAGCCAGGCTGCAATAGTACTTGAACCATGAACTTCCAAGATGTTCAAGGTGGATTTAGAAAAGGTGGAGGAACCAGAGATCAAATTGCCAACATCTGCTGGATCATCAAAAAAGCAAGAGAGTTCCAGAAAAACATGTACTTCTGCTTTATTGACTATGTCAAAGCCTTTGACTGTGTGAATCACCACAAACTGTGGAAAATTCCTCAAGAGATGGGAATACCAGACCACCTGACCCGCCTCCTGAGAAATCTGTATGCAGGTCAGAAAGCAACAGTTAGAACTGGACATGGAACAACAGACTGGTTCCAAATAGTAAAAGGAGTACGTCAAGGCTGTATATTGTCACCCTGCTTATTTAACTTATATGCAGACTACATCATGAGAAATGCTGGACTGGATGAAGCACAAACTGGAATCACGATTGCAGGGAGAAATATCAATAACTTCAGATATGCAGGTGACACCACCCTTATGGCAGAAAGCGAAGAACTAAGGAGACTTTTGATGAAAGTGAAAGAGGAGAGTGAAAAAGTTGGCTTAAAACTCAACATTCAGAAAACAAATCATGGCATCTGGTCCCATCACTTCATGGCAAATAGGTGGGGGAACAGTGGAATCAGTGACAGATTTTCTTTTCTTGGGCTCCAAAATCACTGCAGATGGTGACTGCAGCCATGAAATTAAAAGATGCTCCTTGGAAGAAAAGTTATGACCAACCTAGACAGCATATTTAAAGCAGAGACATTATTTTGTCAACAAAAGTCCATCTAGTCAAAGCTACATTTTTTCCACTACTCATGTATACAACTGAGAGTTGAACTATAAAGAAAGCTGAGAAAGCTGAGCATTGAAGAATTGATGCTTTTGAACTGTGGTGTTGGAGGAGACTTGACTTCAAGGACTTCAAGGACCCTTGGACTGCAAGGAGATCCAACCAGTCCATCCTAAAGGAAGTCAGTCATGAATATTCATTGGAAGGACTGATGCTGAAGCTGAAACTCTAATACTTTGGCCACCTGATGTGAAGAACTGACTCCTTGGAAAAGACCCTGATGCTGGAAAAGATTGAAGGTGGGAGGAGAAGGGGACAACAGAGGATGAGATGGTTGGATGGCACCACTGACTCTATGAACATGAGTTTGAGTAAACTCCGGGAGTTGGTGATGGACAGGGAAGCCTGGCATGCTGCAGTCCATGGGGTCGCGAAGAGTCAGACACGACTGAGCAACTGAACTGAGCTGAACTGAATGCCCAAACTACTTTCTAGAATTTTTAGTAAGAATTCCAAATACCTGAGCTATAACTCAGTTAATTCCATGAGCCAAGACTCTGCTAACAACTGCAGCTCAACATTACCAAGAACTAAAGTGAGGGTAAGAAAGCACAGAGCAGAGAATGGTGGAGGAACTATGCTGGCATTTGCTGTTAAAGACGAAGTTAGCCTCCAAGATGTGCATGTGTCATGTATGTATTTCAGGGGCCTGCTGCTGTCATGTTCTGTCTGTCCAGACCCCTTTCTGTGATTTTTTGATACATTTTCTGATACATAGCTGATATTTCTAAATAATTCTTCTTTATAACTTTATTCTTGTTTCATGTTACCAATATGCTCCCTTATCTCTTCAATGATTCTCTTGTTTTCAATTCTTGTTTTGAGTAGTTTATTAAGTTTGCTTTGTCTGATAAGTTCTGTTAAGTTTACTGTCTTTCTTTTGGAATAGTTGCACTCCTCAGCAATGATCAATGCTCAGCAACTCCTAAGATTACCACAGCAATTTTTTTGATTGAGCAGATCACCTTGGTTATAACTTTCAATCAGATTTCTCAGATTAATGTTGGTGACTCCATTCTCATTCTATTATGTTTTGGTTATGCATTCATCTTTCCAGAAGTTTATTCATATCCACCCAAAGAGACAAACTTGTGACTAAGACAAGGTATCACCAAATGGTAGTGACTGACATGTTCGCACAGCTTGAAGTTTAAATATCAGTTTTGTGTGTGGTTGCTTAAAACAGACAATAGAACTATGTATTGCCAGATATTGTTCTTTAAACTTGAAAATAACAGTGTTTTAAGAACTTTTAAACAGAACGACACCAGAATATTTAAAGATGGCACATAGAGAAAACAGATTTGATAAAATAAATTCCAAACAAAGTATATCTTTGTATTTTGCTTTTCATTGCAATTTTCCATTTCATGCTTAATATGTTAAGGTTTCTGAAAAAATTCTTCAGAGGCAGTTTGATTCATCCAAGGGGCTCTGCTCTTCATCTATGATAACCACTGACAGTCACTAGGGATAATATAGGGATAGAAGTTTGGACTCTCTTTGGGCATGGCTACACTAAGTAAAAAAGGTGGGATGAAAACAGCACTTTTCTGAGGAATGGTAGTCCTAAAGTCCAACCACAAGTCTGTCACATAAGAGCTGTGTGATCTTGGACATTTCATCTAACTTTCTAGGCTTCAGTTCCTTCATTTGTAAAATTAGGGTTGAACTAAATCATCTCTAAGGTTTCTTTAAGCTGTACAAGTCTATCATTCAGTTTCACAAAAATACACCATTCCAAAGGAACATCATTACTTTATGTAGAGGATGCTTTAGAAACAACAAACAAAAAAGTAAATAAATTTACTTTAAAAAAAAGACAACCAAAAGACAGGTCTTTTACTTCAAACTATTGATTGAACACTCCCCACCTCCATTGTGCCCTTAAATCTTTGTTTGGAAATGTTTGAATCACATAAATATGAGAACCAGAATTACTATAATAATCAGTTGTGAAGGTATAAGGTATTTTTTAAAATTTTCTACTTTTCATACAATTTTTAAAGGTTCCTTTCCACTTATAGTTAATACAAAATATTGGCTATATTCCCTGTGTTGAACAATACATCCTTGTGGTCTATCTTAACCCAATAGTTTGTACCTGTTAATCCCCTACCCATCTGTTGCCCCTCCCCTCCCCTCACTGGTAATCAATAGTTTGTTCCCTATATCTGTGAGTCTGCTTCTTTTTTGTTATATTCACTAGTTTGTTGTATTTTTAGGTTTCACATATGATTGATATCATACAGTATTTGTCTTTGTCTGACATTTCACTCAGCATAATACCCTCCAAGCCCATTGATATTGCTGCAAATAGCATCATTGTGTTCTTTTTATGACAGAGTAATACTCCGTTGTATATATGTACCATATCTTCATTATCTATTCATTTGTTGATTGACACTTAGGTAGCTTCTGCACCTTGGCAAGTGTATATAATGCTGCTATAGGCAAATGGCCAAGAGGCATATGAAAACATGGTCAACATCGTGAATCATCAGAGAAATGTAAATCAGAACCATGATGAGATATCACCTCACACCTATTAGAATGGCAAGTATCAAAAAGAACACAAATAACAAATGCTAGAGGGGGTGTGGAGAAAAGGAAACCCTCCTACACTGTTGTCAGAATGTAAATTGGTGCAGCCACCATGGAAAACAGTATGGATGTTTCACAAAAAATTAAAAATAGAGTTACCACATGACCCAGAAATTCTACTCCTGGGTATATATCCGAAAAATCCCCACTAATTTGAAAAGATATGGGCACCCAAATGAATTTGCTTTTATGTGTAAACCATGCACTCTCCCATAGAATAATTGAGAAAAGAAGTCTATATGCAAAGGGTCCAATTTGCAACTTACTCTGCAATAAAGCTCAGTTTCTAATCATTTGAATTTTCCCTGATAGTTCAGTTGGTAAAGAATCCACTTGCAATGCAGGAGACCCCAGTTTGATTCCTGGGTTGGGAAGATCCCCTGGAGAAGGGATAGGCTACCCACTCCAGCATTCTTGGGCTTCCCTTGTGGTTCAGCTGGTAAAGAATCTACCTGCAATGTGGGAGACTTGGGTTCAGTCCCTGGATTGGGAAAATCCCCTGGAGAATGAAAGGCTACCCACTCCAGTTTTCTGGCCTGGATAATTCCATGGACTGTATAGTCCAACCATTTCCTTTGTCACTCTTACTCCTAGCCATAGGCTGCTTCAGGGCATCTTCACAGCTTTCACCAATCTGTCCTCATTTATTTGTAGCTGCTAAATCTATAGACTCCATGTTAAATACTAGATTAATAGGTCTTTCCTAAGACTTCCAATAGCTCAACTAGCTCTTGTGCTCCCAGCTTGATCTCTCTTGTCTTCCCAGTAATCAACCTTTGCATAGTTCCCAAGTCTCAGCCCCTTTCTCCATGTCCCATTATTTTTGTTTCCTTCTTGAATCAGAGTTTGCGAGCTGCTTTTTATGCTAGAGGCATATGATGTCATTGTGTCTACCCCCAGCTGTTCTTAATTTTCTCTCAGATCAGCTCTCTTGAAGGACTCTCAGCAGGCACAAAGACACAAGCCCTCCCTTCTAGGGTGCAGATGAAAAGTTGGGGTGGAGGAGGGGAAAGGGCAGTTCAGCAACCCATAATGCTAATCCTAGAGAAATAAAGGGCAGGGTCCTTTTAATAAACAGAACACTCCAGGAGAGGGTGGAGCCAAGTGAATAAGCCCCAGACTCTGAAGAGACAAGTGTGCTCCTGGAAGCTGTCAAAGCAACAGGAGTTTGCTGTCCAAGATGTTGACCATTTCTACCTGAGGCAGTTCTCTTAGACCTGAGAATTGTGCTCTGAGGCCACCCTTGTTTCTCACAATGCTGTCTTGAATCACCTGGCTCTAACCATCCATAGCACCTGCCTCCTGCCTCCAACCAAGGACTGACCTTTTCTGTTTAGAAAGAGAGTTGAAATGGATTATGGAGAACTCTAGACAAATTTAGCTCTTTCCTCCACAGGCTGTTTTGTGGTATTGCAGAAAATGCCCTGGTATACCAAATTTCATGATTCATAATTCTTATTGAATTCATGTTCTAACAACCATAAGTGCTGCTTGAAAAATGATGATGTAATGATGCTCTACACAAAGGAATGAATCTCTGAGGTGGAAATTCATACTATATAATGGGACCTGGCTAGAGCAGATAGGATACTATCCATACTAGTAGCTTCGAAATGAGTTTCCCACTGGAATAGTGGTAGAAATATTTTTCCCTCATTCTATCTAGGCCAGAGTCAGTTAAGAACAAATCCTTCCAGAGCAGGGTAATTGTGATGGAGGAGAGTGGAAACTCACAAGGTAGGACCTAATGGATGAGATAGCAGTGGTTCTCACCCCTGGCTAAAATCTTCAGGCATGGTAGCTGGGGTTAGTTTTTATCTTGAAATAATTTTGAAATTACAGAAAATTTGTAAAAACAGCACAGATAGTTGCTACCCACACTTCATTCAGCACTTCTCATGTCAAAATTTTACATAACCATAGTGCATTTATCAAAACTAAGAAGTGGGGGCTTCCCTGATGGTCCAGTGGCTAAGACTCCACACTCTAATGCCAGGGGCCCAAGTTCAACCCCTGGTTGGGAATTAGATCCCACATGCCACAACTAAAGATCCTGCCTGCTGCCACTAAGACTCAGTGCAGTCAAATAAAGATTTAAAAAACTAAGAAATCACCTTAGGTACAATACTATTAACTGAACTATAGATTTTATTTGGATTTAACTAGTTTTTCTACTAATGTCCAATTTCAGTTCCAGGATCAAACTCTCGATACCATGTTGCATTAAGTTGTCATATCTCTTTAGTTTCCTCCAATCTATGACAGTTTATCAGTCATTTCACGTCTTTCATGATCTTGACACTTTGAAGAATACTGAACAGTTATTTTGTATAATGTGCCTCACAAATTTTCCCACTAATGTCCTTTTCTGTTCCAGGATTGAATCCAAAATACTATACTGCATTTAGTCATACTATCTTCCTAGTTGCCTCCAATTTATGGCAATTTCTCAGTGATTTTTTTTTTCATGACCTTGACAATTGAAATAAAAGCTTGTCATGTACTTTGTAGAATGCCTCCCAATTCGGGTTTGTCTGATGTTTTCTCACAATTAAATTGGGATTATGTATCTTGGGGAAGTAGAGCACAGAGGTGAACTGACTTTCTCATCACATAGTATTAGGAGATACATAATATCAGTATGACATACTGGTGATGTCAGCCTTGATGACTTGCTTAAGGAGATTTCTCCCAGGTTTCTCCACTGTAAAGCTACTATTAATATTTTTAAAAGCTATTATGTTGATATAATTGTAGATTCACATGAAGTTGCAAAGGTGATACAGAGCAGCGCTGTGTACTCTTTACCCATTTTCCCGCAATGGTACATGTGTATATTCTTGTAAACACCACTACAATCAGAACAGAAACAGAACAAGTCTACTACCACAAAGATCTTCCTCATGTTATTGCTTTATAGTTGCAACCCTCCTCCCAACATACCTAACCCCTGGACACCACCAGTTGATTCTCCAGCTTTTAAATTTTATCATTCTAGAGAATATTATATAAATGTAATCAATCAGTATGTGATCTCTTGAGACTGACTTTTTCTACTCAGCATAATGCCCATGATACCCATCCAAGTTGTTGTCTGTTTCTGAAGTTTACTTTTTTTTATTGCTGAATAGTATCCCATGGAATGGACATACCATAGTTTGTTTGATCAGTCACATATTAAGAGACATTTGGGTTGTTACCACTTTTTTCATTACTCCAAATAGCTCTGCTATAAACTTCATGTTCAGGTTTTTGTATAGATGGAAGTTTTCATTTCTCTGGGATACATGTCCAGGAATGCAATTGCTGAGTGGTATGGAAAGTTATGCTTAGTTTTGTAATAAACCACTAAACTATTTTCCAAAATGGCTGTATTATTTTTACTTTCCCACTAGCAATGTATGAGAGATTTAGTTTCTTCATATCTTCACTAGCATTTGGTATTATCACTATGTTAATTCTAGCTGTTTGAATAGAAGTATTGTTGTTGTTGTTCAGTTGCTCAGTTGTGACTAACTCTTTGTGACCCCATGGACTGCAGCAGGCCAGGCTTCCCTGTCCTTCACTATCTCCCAGAGTTTGCTCAAATTCATGTCCATTGAGTCGGCAAAATAGTGATATCAAATCATGGTATTAACTTGCATTTCTTTATGGCTAGGGCTGTTAAACATCTTCTCATGTGCCTGTCATCTACATATCCTTTTCAATGAAATATCCATTGCTGTTTTCTACTTATTTTCTAAATGGATTGTTTTTTATTCTGTTTATTTTTGAGAGTTCTTTATTCTCTGTTGGATATGTGGCTTACAAATATCTCATCCCAGTCTATAGCTTGTATTTTCTTCCTCTTTAACAGGGTCTTTCACAAGGCAAAAGTGTTTAACTTTGGTGAGTTCCAAGTTATGCATTTTTTTCTTTATATGGATCATGCTTTCAGTGTCAAGTCTAAGAACTCTTTGCCTGGCCCTAGATCCAAAAGATTTTCTCCTATGTCTGTTTTCTGAAAGATTTGTAGTTTTTATTTTGCAAACTTACATGGTCCATTTTTGGATATTGTCTGCATAAGGTGTGAGGTTTCAGTTATTTTTTTCCTTTTTTCCCTGTGGATGTTCAGTTAGTCCCATACCATTTGTTTAAAAGGCTATCCTTCCGGAGAGAGGGAAAGATGGCAGAGGAATAGGACGGGAAGATCACTTTCTCCCTCACAAATTCCTCAAAAGAACATTTCAACGCCGAGCAAACTCCACAAAACAACTTCTGTAGGCTTGCAGAGGACATCAGGCAACCAGAAAAGCAGACCATTGTCTTCAAAAACAGGTAGGGAAAAATATAAAAGATGAAAAAGGAGACAAAGGAGGTGGGGAGGGAGCTCCGTCCCGGGAAGGGAATTTTAAGAAGAGAGGTTTCCAAACACCAGGAAACACTCTCCCTGCCGAGTCTGTGGCGAGCCTTGGAAACACAGAGGGCAACATAACAGGAAGGAAAAATAGATAAATAATTAAAACCAACAGACTACAAGCCCACCAGTAACTCCCCCAGCGGAAAAGCAGCACAGACGCCTGCATCTGCCACTGGGAAGTGGGGGCAGGGCAGGGACGCGCGGGAGGCGCGGGCTGCAGAGCTTTGTAAGAATCGGGCAGGAACGCCCCACGCGGCAACCAGAACGATCTAACTTGGGCTAGCAAACCAGACTGTGGGATAGCTACCACGCGAAAAACTCGAACATAAGACACCGCCAGGACCGAGCACAGAACAAAGGACGGAAAGGAAAAAGCCGGCTGCAGACCATCCCCCGCCGGGGACAGGCAGCCAGAGCCGTAAGGACTGGAAAGGGGCAATTGCAGCCCCGGAGAGACTTTACTTACCTAACTGCAAGCAGGCTCCTTTGCTAAGACTTCTGGGGGTGCTGGACAGTCACAGTCTGCCTCACGGGGTGCACCAGCGGTCCACCCAGAGAGCTGAGCGGCAGCGGCGGAAAAGGTGACAAGCCGCGGCGATCGTGCTCGCCAAACTCCTGAGCTACTCGGACCTGGGAAGGGCACAAAGCGCAGTCCCAGCTGAATCTGTGCCTCTGAGGGCTGCCTGAGCGCCGAACCTGAGCGGCTTGGACCGGGGAAGTGCACGCAGCCTAGGGCCGGCCCCAGACGGTTCCCGGCTGAGCATCGTAGAGCCGGAGCGGTTTGTGCGCCGCGAGAAAGGACAGGTCAAGTGGGCTGAGATGCGGTGTGCACACGACAGTGCTGTTTGTTTGCAGCATCCCCCCTCCCCACAGCGTGACTGAACTAGTGAGCCTAAAAAACCAGCAAACAGAAGAAGTTAAACAGAGGGAACCACCTTGGAAGTGAGCCCACACGGCCCATAACATCAGAGAAGGGCTAGAAATATTTTTAATATTCTTAAAATCATTCCTTTTTTTTTTTTTTTGCTTTTTTGTTTTTCTTTTTTTTCTAGCTTTTTTTTAATTGTTAAGTCTTCTATTTCTCCTCTAATTTTTATTTCTATAACCTATTATTACTATTTTTTTTTAAGGCAAACACCATATATACTCTTTGGATGGTTGTTGGTGTTTTTTTTTTTTTTTCTTTTGTTTGTTTGTTTGTTTTTTAATAATTTTTTTCTTTCTTCCTTTTTCCTTCTGCTTTTCTTTAATATTGTATCTTTGAAAATCCAACCTCTACTCTAGATTTTTAATCTTTGCTCTTAGGTTTTTGTTGTCAATTTTGTACATTTAAAAACCCAAACTTCACTACCCAAGTTTACCTGAGAGCGAGATTACTGGCTTGACCACTCTCTCCTCCTCTGGACTCTCCTTTTTCTCCACCAGGTGGCCTCTGTCTCTTTTCTCCCCCATCTCTTCTCTATCCAACTCTGTGAATTGAATCTCTGTGTGTTCCAGACGGTAGAGAACACCTAAGGAACTGGTTACTGGCAGGATTTGTCTCTCTCCTACTCATTCCTCTCTCTTATCCTCCTGGTCACCTCTGTCTACTTCCTCCCTCTCCTCTTCCCCGTATAACTCTGTAAATACCTCTGAGTGGTCCAGACTATAGAGCGCACATAAGGAAGTGACTACTGACTAGCTTGCTCTCTCCTCTCTTGATCTCACCTGCATCTCATTCCAGTTACCTCTAACTACCCCCTCCATCTTCTCTTCTCCTTGTAACTCAGTGAACCTCTCTGAGTGTCCCTCAATGTGGAGAAACTTTTCATCTTTAACCTAGATGTTTTATCATCGGTGCTGTATAGATGGAGAAGTCTAGAGGCTACTGTAAAAATAAAACTGAAAACCAGAAGCAGGAAGCTTAAATCCAAAGCCTGAAAACATTAGAGAACTCTTGAATTCAGGGAACATTAAGCAATAGGAGCTCATCAAATGCCTTCATACCTACACCGAAACCAAGCTCCACCCAAGGGCCAACAAGTTCCAAAACAAGACATACCACGCAAATTCTCCAGCAACACAGGAACACTCCCCTGAGCTTCAATATACAGGCAGCTCAAAATTATCCCAAAACTTTTGATGTCTCATAACCCATTACGGGTCACTCCACTGCCACTCCAGAGAGAAGAAACCCAGCTCCACCCATCAAAACTCCAACATAAGCCTCCCTAACCAGGAAACCTTGACAAGCCACTGATAGAACCCCACCCACAGTGAGGAAGCTCCATAATAAAGAGAACTCCACAAATTACCAGAATATAAAAAGGCCACCCCAAACGCAGCAATATAACCAAGATGAAGAGACAGAGGAATACTCAGCAGGTAAAGGAACAGGAGAGTTGCCCACCAAACCAAACAAAAGAGGAAGAAGTAGGGAATCTACCGGAGAAGGAATTCCGAATATTGATAGTGAAAATGATCCAAAATCTTGAAATCAAAATGGAAACACAGATAAATAGCCTAGAGACAAGGATTGAGAAGATGCAAGAAAGGTTTAACAAGGACCTAGAAGAAATAAAAAAGAGTCAAAATATAATGAATAACGCAATAAATGAGATCAGAAACACTCTGGAGGCAACAAATAGTAGAATAACGGAGGCAGAAGATAGGATTAGTGAAATAGAAGATAGAATGGTAGAAATAAATGAATCAGAGAGGAAACAAGAAAAACGAATTAAAAGAAACGAGGACAATCTCAGAGACCTCCAGGACAATATGAAACGCTCCAACATTCGAATTATAGGAGTCCCAGAAGAAGAAGACAGAAAGAAAGATCATGAGAAAATCCTTGAGGAGATAATAGTTGAAAACTTCCCTAAAATGGGGAAGGAAATAATCACCCAAGTCCAAGAAACACAGAGAGTTCCAAATAGGATAAACCCAAGGCGAAACACCCCAAGACACATATTAATCAAATTAACAAAGATCAAACACAAAGAACAAATATTAAAAGCAGCAAGGGAAAAACAACAAATAACACACAAGGGGATTCCATAAGGATAACAGCTGATCTTTCAATAGAAACTCTTCAGGCCAGGAGGGAATGGCAAGACATACTTAAAGTGATGAAAGACAATAACCTACAGCCCAGATTACTGTACCAGCAAGGATCTCATTCAAATACGAAGGAGAAATCAAAAGCTTTACAGACAAGCAAAAGCTGAGAGAATTCAGCACCACCAAACCAGCTCTCCAACAAATTCTAAAGGATATTCCTCTAGACAGGAAACATGAAAAGGGTGTATAAACCCGAACCCAAAACAATAAAGTAAATGGTAACGGGATCATACTTATCAATAATTACCTTAAACGTAAATGGGTTGAACGCCCCAACCAAAAGACAAAGACTGGCCGAATGGATACAAAAACAAGACCCTCTATATGCTGCTTACAAGAGACCCACCTCAAAACAAGGGACACATACAGACTGAAAAGTGAAGGGCTGGAAAAAGATATACCACGCAAACAGAGACCAAAAGAAAGCAGGAGTGGCAATACTCATATCCGATAAAATAGACTTTAAAACAAAGGCTGTGAAAAGAGACAAAGAAGGCCACTACATAATGATCAAAGGAACAATCAAGAAGAAGATATAACAATTATAAATATATATGCACCCAATATAGGAGCACCGCAATATGTAAGAGAAATGATAACAAGTATGAAAGGGGAAATCAACATAAACAATAATAGTGGGAGACTTTAATACCCACTCACACCTATGGACAGATCAACTAAACAGAAATTAACAAAGAAACGCAAACTTTAAATGATACATTAGATCAGTTAGACCTAATTGATATCTATAGGACATTTCACCCCAAAACAATGAATTTCACCTTTTTTTCAAGTGCTCATGGAACCTTCTCCAGGATAGATCACATCCTGGGCCATAAATCTAAACTTGATAAATTCAAAAAAAATCGAAAATCATTCCAAGCATCTTTTCTGACCATAATGCATTAAGATTAGATCTCAATTACAGGAAAAAACTATTAAAAATTCCAACATATGGAGGTTGAACAACACACTTCTGAATAACCAACAAATCACAGAAGAAATCAAAAAAGAGAGAGAGATGAGTAAGGACAAACTGTGAAACAAAAGGGAAGGAAAATACAAACAGCATGAATAAACCATCTAATTATAGGTGCTAAAATTAATTAGTATTCAGTTTATCACACCTAAGGTGCAAACAGCAGTGTGTGGGAAGCCTCGGATGCTGTTGACCCAGCCTCTTCACTTGGATTAACAGCAGAGTCTCTATTGTCTGCAATGGGTCTCTGCAGAACTATGTGTGGTGTGTCTACTAGCTTTGCAAAATGTTAAGGACTCAGCAGGAGAAATTAGGCAATTGATTTGTTCAAAATAGCACTATGACATTGGGTTATTCCTTAAGAAAACCAAAACTTGAATTAAACTGAGGCAGTCCTGTTCATTTGAGGAGAAAAGCAGAATTTTACTTAGCTTTGTTTCTAATCCTCAGCTGATGATTTGTGATCCCAAATCACACCTCTGGTTTTTGGTGGGTGCATTCATAAATGCTTATCAGGGTCCCTGATAGAATTAAATGGATTTTCAAATGTTTTTCGAGGTACATTGCCCCTTCATCCTCAGAGTACTATGACCATTATATTGTAGATCCTCATTAGGCAAAAGCTTACAAATCTTCAGTGACTTCATAAGGATGGATTATAAAATTAAATCAGGGTTTTTAATGTTGAAACTTATGAGCTGTAATTTTATTAGGGCATATTTTTCTTCCTCCTTCTTCACATATCTGCAAATAGCATATACTCTTTGTGTAATCCCAGTACTAGTTATGGACTATTTATAGGACTGTAGCCCACCAGGCTTCTCCATCCATGGGATTCTCCAGGCAAGAATACTGGAGTGGGTTACCATTTCCTTATCCAGGGGATCTCCCCAACTCAAGGATCAAACCCGGGTCTCCCACATTGGAGGCAGACGATTTAACTTCTGAGCCACCAGGGAAGCCCGTTATAGACTATTTACTTCTTTTAAAAAGTAATTTAAACTGGAATGAATAACTGTGTCTTAATGGATATAAAATATGTTGCAGTTATTCCTTTGATTAATTCATCTTTTTTTTTTTGGCATGGAATTTCCCATAAGGTGACTTAAAACCTAATGGAAGCCCCCTGAAATAATGAAATAATAACTATGGAATCTCTAGCTTGTTTTGGAGTCATTGGGTAACATCATCTTAGAAAGACACTTAACTATTATCTAGACACATATTTTCCAAAGAAACAAATTCTTCCCCCAGTTTCTTGATGACTAAGAATTAGTCATCAAGCCTCTGTTCATACATTTTCATCAATGGGGAGCTCACCATTGGAACAATCCAGTCTTATCAAATCTGTCTTGCCAGCCCTCTTATCAAATCTGTCTTACCAGCCCTTCCACCTACTGGCTCTGCTGGAATAAATCATAGCTGATCGACACCATCTTCCACTGGAGAGCTCTTCAAATACTTGAAGTCCACTGTCATTGCCCTTGAGAACTTTCCCCAAACTGGTTGTCTTTTATTGGAGGTATGTATGGTAAACTTTCTTCCTCCCTATTGATATCCTTTGTTTGGGTTTTTGTTGGGAGTTAATTGACATACAGCACTAAGTTTAAGGTGTACAGCATAATGATTTGACTTACATGCATCACAATATCGTTGACTTTGAATACAAAACACTTTGGTATCTCAGTTGAACCTTCCTGGAGCTCCCTATGGTTTCTATATCAGAAGTCCATTTACCTTAATAAGAAAAAAAAAATTATGCAATGTTTTCAGCTCTGAAAGGGGAGGGAACACAACCATCTCAAAGCCAACCTAGCTGAGAATAATGCAGTATAGTCTCCAAATGTGCACAAGAAGCCAAAAAATGAGAGTACAATAAAGTGTTTGGGTACTCCTACGCCAAAGAAGGCACTGGCGACCCACTCCAGTACTCTTGCCTGGAAAATCCCATGGACCGAGGAGCCTGGTAGGCTGCAGTCCATGGGATCGTGAAGAGTCGGACATGGCGACTTCACTTTCACTTTTCACTTTCATGCATTGGAGAAGGAAATGGCAACCCACACCAGTGTTCTTGCCTGGAGAATCTCAGGGACGGAGGAGCCTGGTGGGCTGCCATCTATGGGGTTGCACAGAGTCAGACACGACTGAAGTGACTTAGCAGCAGCAGCACTCCTACACAGCCCCCTCCCCAAGTCGAATCAATCAAATGTATTTGCTTGAATCTTCTGAAACCTTCCTGTACTGTAGCTAATTGCTAGCTGTTTTATTTGATGATAGTGAATTAGACAAGTAAATGTCCTATTTGATTACTAAGGCCTTATAACTGGCCCATAAATAGTTAGGGTAAGGTTACCTTAGGCTTCTCAAGGGCTGAACTGGATCAATTAATCAGCCATTTGATCTGCTCTTCAGTGACTGACCATCAGAAAATGCTAATTAATGTGGTTTGGGTTCATTAATAGTACCTAATATTTATTTATTGCTTATTATGTGCAAGATAATGTGTTAAGCATTAGGTCATGTAATTCTCATAACAACTTTATTAGGGAAGTTTCATCATCCACATTTTACAGATGAAAAACTGAATGTTCCGAGAGGTCAAGGGACTTGACTGGGTTACACAGTCGGTAAATAGCAGACAGAGGATTCAATTCTGAATCTGTCTCACGGCAGAAGCTCAAGCATTTGATCTTTATATATTTTGTCATACCATGTGGAATACACTTTTATAGTTATAACATCAGGCTTAAAGCTCATTTTGCAAGTCTGTGGCTAGGGTAGAAGTAGAGAGTTCCAAATAAGTAAATAAGTAGCAGAGATTGTGTTAGTTCATTATTAGCTTTTTTTTTTTTTTTTTTTTGGCTGTGCCTCGGGCTTGTGGTATCTTAGTTCCCCAACCAGGGATTGAATGCAGGCCCTTGGCAGTGAAAGCACAGAGTCCTAACCACTGGACTGCCAGGGAATTCCTAGTTCATTATTAACTATTTTTCTATTTTAACCCTCAGAATCATTATTCAGGACCTGCTAGGGCATCATTTCCACTCCCACCCCTCATTACTGGATATCATCCTTCACCAAAAAGTTCTCTCTGAATTCCAACATGTGAAATATATCATAGGATAAACAAATTCATCCTGATATGTGGATAGGAGATGGCTAGAGTATATATAAATCAGACTCTTCCTTCCCCTCTCTGGTAACATGTTCATATTTAATGGGAGACTTCTGGATTCATGCTTCCATGTTAGATATGTAACCTTCAACAATGACTAAAATGCTTGGAGTTTCAATGGGGGAAACTCTCCATCTAGTAGGTGGAGGAGGTATTTTGGATCAGGTGTTCCTTTGGGAGCCTTCATTGACTGAATCTCTTCATAAAACTAATTCTGCAGATGCCTAATGAAGGTCATCAGTTAAGAATCTGTGTATTATATCCACTTTGCATAAGGACATACCTTTTACATGCAGAGGTTGGGCAATATTTTCATCTGTGATAAAGTCACTGATCAGGCAAGCCACTTAACTAGGTTAATCAGGTTCTTTGGTTTCCTATCACAAAAATTATACTGAATAATAATGCTAGTTGGTTGTTTATAGCATAAAAGATAAGATGCTATGTGTGTGTGTGTGTTTAAATACATTTCAGATAACAAGATAACCAGATTATTATCACAAAATTCCAGGGTATATTGGCCATAAAGTAATATACTAAATATCACTTCCCAATTTTCAGTTGTAAGGTATGAAATAGATAAAGTACATACTTTTATCAACAACATTACAAAATGCAAATCTACTGGAATAGCAATAAGAAGTACCTGGCGTTAATGAAAAGAGACCCCGTTAAAGGAAATAATAGATGTTGGGAATTCTTTCTTATCAAAGATCTGTTTCAGAAGGTTAAAGTTTATTTTTGCAATTGACTCCATGTGGAGAACTGTTTTCCAGGAATGGTTCTCATGTTGTTCCAAAGTGAGCAAAGGGGGATATGTAGAAACTAGGATTCTAAGGAAGCAGAACAACGTAAAAATGATAAACCCAGGGGAGCAAACAGAATTAATGTAACAAATAACAAATACTTTAGCTTTAAGGTCCATTCTGCATAGTGGATATATCTAGATAGTTTATTATGAATAAACACTATAACATAATTACAGTTTCACTAGAGGTTTTAAAAAATGATGTGATTACGCATTTGGGGCATCCATCCAGAATGGCTTGGTATTACAACTCTATTCTTAAACAGAAGAGCCAAAGTAATTTTTTTTCAATGGGACACTAACTTTGTTCCATAAGGCAAGCCAGACCAAGTGTCTATTAATTTCCTAGGGTTGCCATTACAAATTGCAGCAAACTTTGGTGGATTATAGCATTAGAAATTTATGATCTCACAATACTAGAGGCTAGAAGTCTGACAGTGTCAACAGGGCCATGCTGCTCTGAAGTCTTTAGAGGGAGGATCTTTCCTTCTTCTTCCAGGTTTAGGTATTGCCTGCAATCCTTAGTATTCCTTCGCTTGGAGATGCATCACTCTAATCTCTGCCTCTGTCATCACATGGCCTTTACCTCTGTGTGTCTGTGTTTCTGTGTCTACATTTCCACTCCTCTTATGAGGGCACCAGTCATTGGATTTAGGGCCCACACTAATCTATTACGACCTCATTGTAACTTGATGATATCTACAAACAACTTGTTTCCAAAAAAAGTCACATTCATAGATACTGGGGATTAGGACTTCAATATATCTTTTGGTGAGAGACAATTCAGTTTACAAGTGTCCTGTAAAAGAACTGTCATAGTGGCTGTATCAGTTTACATGCCTATCAACAATGCAGGAGGGTTCCCTTTTCTCCATACCTTCTGCAACATTTATTGTTTGTAGATTTTCGATGATGGCTATTCTGACCAATGTGAGGCGATACTTCATTGTGGTTTTGATTTGCACTTTTCTAATAATGAGTGACATTGAGCATTTTTTTCTCTTGTTTATTGGCCACCTGTATGTCTTTTTTGAATAAATGTCTGTTTAGATCTTCTGCCCTTTTTTTTTTTTTTTTTGGTTTGGGCTGTTTGTTTTTCTGATACTGAGCTGTATGAGCTGCATATATAATTTGAAGATTAACCCTATGTCAGTTGCTTCCTTTGCAATTATTTTCTCCCATTCTGAGGGTTGTCTTTTTTTGTTTAAAGACAACTATAAACAGCTGTAGATATAAACAAGATATAAACAGCTATATATTGTTTATAGTTTCCTTTGCTGCACAAAAGCTTTTAACTTTTATTAGGTCTCATTTGTTTATTTTTGTTTTTATTTCCATTAATCTAGGAGATGGATCAGAGAGAATCATGCTGTAATTTATGTCAGAGTGTACTTTCTATGTTTTTCTCTAAGAGCTTTATAGTTTCTGGACTTACATTTAAGACTTTAATCCATTTTGAGTTTATTTTTGTGTATGGTGTTATGGAGTGTTCTAATTTCATTCTTTTACATGTAGCTGCCCAGGACTACTTATTGAAGAGGCTGTCTTCTCTCTATTGTATATTCTTGCCTCCTTTGTCAAAAATAAGGTGTCCATAGGTGCATGGGTTTATCTCTGGGCTTTCTATCTTGTTCCATTGGTCTATATTTCTGTTTTTGTGCCAGTACCATAATGTCTTGATGACTGTAGCTTTGTAGTATAATTTGAAGTCAGAAAGGTTGATTACTCCAGCTCCATTTTTCTTTCTCAAGATTGCTGTGGCTAATCAGGTTCTTTTTTGTTTCCATAGAGATTGTGAAATTTTCTTGCTCTAATTTGGTGAAAAATGCCATTGGTAATTTGATAGGGATTGCACGGAATCTGTAGATTGCTTTGGGTAGTATAGTCATTTTGACAATACTGATTCATATAATCCAAGAGGATGGTATGTCTCTCCATCTGTTTGCATTGTCTTTGATTTCTTCCATCAATGTCTTATAGTTTTCTGCATATAAGCCTTTTGTATCTTTAGGCAGGTTTATCCTTAGGCATGGAAATTCCTTTAAAAAAAAACTAGGACTAATTCTACCATATGATCCAGCAGTCCCACTACTGGTCATATACTCTGAGAGAACTACAACTCTAAAAGATATATGTACCCCAATGTTCATTGCATCAATATTTACAATAGCCAGGACATGGAAGCAACCTAGATGCCCATCAACATATGAATGGATAGAGAAGTTGTGGTACATTTAAACAATGGAATATTACTCAGCCATAAAAAGGAATGAACTTGAGTCAGTTGTATTGCAGGGAGGTGGATGAACCTAGCATCTCTTATACACAGTGAAGTAAGTCAGAAAGAGAAAAAGCAGTATCATATATTAACACATATATATGGAATCTAGAAAAATGGTACTGATGAACCTAGTAGAGAATGGAGTTGTGGACACAGCGGGGGAAGGTGAGGGTGGGACGAATTGAAAAAGTGACATTGACCTATATACATTATCATGTGTAAAATAGTGGGAAGTTGCTAAATAATACAAGGAGCCCAGCCTGGTTCTCTATGACAAGCTAGAGGGGTGGGATGGGAGCAGGAGAAGGAAGCTCAGGAGGGAAGAGATATAAAAATATATAATTATGATGTATTTGTCTTGTTGTACTGCAGAAACCAACACAAAACTGTAAAGTGATTGTTTACCAATTAAAAATAAATAAAATGTAAAAAGAGAAGAAATTTTAAAATATATGTAAATGTTCTTTCTGTACAAATAAAAATATTCTCAGATGCACAAATACACACACGCAAGCAATGTCTTTTTGGAAACCTCTTTATGAAAGAGATGCCAAAGAATTGTCCTTGAAGGATGGGGTATCTGGAGGACAGACTTGAGAAACTTGAATGAGAAATTAACAAAGGGCAAAAAATAGAACTTAGAGGAAAGAGTGGGTAAATATCTTTGAAGTGACCACACATCCCATCTCTGAGTTTTATCTGATCCCCATTTCTTACAGCACTCCTGATTAAGAGCACTGGCACTGGACTCTGATTATTTAGCTTCAAATTTCAGCTCCCCCTCAACCTACTAACTGATTCTGCCTCTCAGTACCAAGTACCAGGCAAACTGGATGGGCTGGCACATTTTTTTTTTTAAGTTGGATTTCTTATAAATGAAGTTGTTTAGTTAATTCCATCATCTGGAATCAGACTAACTGCCGCAACCTTGTTATCTTTGGGACACTTTATTTTTTATTTTTATGTTTTCATCAAAGAAAAACACAGTTCTTGATGCAGTACATTCTTTTATTCACATAAGACTGGATGTCTAGCTCTCTGTTTTAAACCTGCTGTTCAGCGTGTGTTCTGGCCCAGTGACCTTTGCAATCTTGTGGAGATCAGCATAAAAATATTTGGGGGGGAGGAGTTCTTTTTTCTAAATATTATTTTTGACAAGTGCTGGATATTCTAACTGATCTTTGCCTTAAACCCTGGCAGTCTTATCTTTTATGTCCTCCTTTGCTCTTGTGGATGCGTTAGGATAATTATTCTGAAAAGAATGTCAAAACATAGCAAATGGTTTAGAATAACTCTGTTTATATCCCTTAGAGTGAGAGGGGAAAGGTCTTGAGAGAGAATTTATAATGTCCTATAGCTGCTTGCAGGGGACATCAGACAAATTGATAGTGATCTTGTTTTTACTGCAAGATCGTACTAAATTCATAAAGACAAAGTAAAGCTGCAGAGACAGAGGCTCAGACCAGATGTAGGGGGTGTTCTCTGTGGGTCTGGGCCGCTCATTCACGTAGGATGGGAATTCAGAGACGAGATGGGTGGTCAGTAGATTCATTGGAAAAATGTATTTATGGATGAGAATTTATAGTCAGCAGCAGAGTATATTTGCTTTCATCAACATTGTGAAATTATTCTGAACAATTTTGAAAATCACTGGCTTCCATCTGCATCTCATGGGAATGCTTCCAAGGCACTTTGAAAGGAGCTTTATCTTGTTCTCCCAGGTCACTGAAGATTAATGGGACAGATCATCATTCCACGGCATGAATGTGTGTATCAGAAAACAGGAAGTCACCCTTTAATCAAATAAGAAAGCACCGATGTTTTCTCAGAAGGAATCACAATCTTCTTTTTTAATGAGTTCTGATAAAGTCACAGAAGATTCAGGGCTTTCTTCACTTCTCTCAGGTCAGTTTGGGATCCTTGACTATTATTTCCAGAAGACCTTCTCTGCCTCCTGGCCTCCCAAAGAACCCCGCCTCTACCCAGGGAACCCTATTTTACTTCTAAAGCACAAAGTGAAATGAAAGCTTGACCTCCAGGGCAGGAAATGGCATGAATGCACCCTCATTTCAATGTAGATGTTGTAAGAAGAAAATAGTTGTCATTTCCCAGCAAAACTTGCCCCTGGAGGGGGGTAGCAATTTCCAGAGACCTAGGTAGAGAGGCAGGTGGCCGGCTTCCCAATTCAGCCTTCTCATCGGTGCCCTGTGTGACCACATGCAGGCTGTTGTTAGTTTGCCCACATACAACATGAACAGGTTTGACTACATGAAAGAGAAGGAGCTTTCTAGCTCTAAAGCTGAGGATCACCTGGTGTCCTGATGTGGATTTTTGGGTTCACTTCTGGAGCCAGGCTCTGTCCCATGCTTCTTCAGAGTCTCCCTGCGTTCTACCGTCTTTCTCATGGTTCCGTTGCTATGGTTGAAGTGTGGGGAGGGGGTTCCCCCAAGTCAGCCAACCGTTGTAGCCTGCTAGGCTCTGGAGCATCACTCTATAAAGGAGAAACCAAACTAAATGCATACCAGGAGAATCCCAGAATTGCCAAAAATGGCAGGGAAATCATGATACCTAAAACCTGGGCTCGAGTCAGAAACTAATTTAGGGTAAAAAAAAAAAAAAAAGACTCAGTAAAATAGACTTTTAGCATTCATACAATAAACTATCAAATAAACTTGGCAATTGTCATAATATTTGGTTTCATTGAGAACACAGCCTGTTAGCAACATGGAATAACTTAATCTGTTAATTGAATGCAAAATTCAGTTCTCATAAAAACATAATAATTAGCCTTTTCTTACCTTAGTATATGTGTGTCAGCAAACAAGAATTTCTCCAGAAGGGAAATAAGGATGTTCTTAGGTCTTCAGTGCTCAGCATGGCTTTGGCACTGTAGCTTTGCAAGTTCAGTACTCAGGAGACTGACTTTTCCTTAGATGCTTTTCTTGCAATTAGGGTATGCTGCTGTCTGGTGACAGTCGATGACTCAGTTAAATTCATCTTGGTTGATCTACAAATGATTCATATATTTTAAGCAAGAGTCTTGCTGAGAATTTCTACTGCTTTAAACCCAACCAACCTGTGTGTGGGGGGGGGTAGGGGAGGGGTTAGTCACTCAGTTGTGTCCAACTCTTTGTGACCGCATGGGCTGTAGCCTGGCAGGCTTTTCTGTCCATGGGATTTCCCAGGCAAGAATACTTGAGTGGGTTATCATTTCCTTCTCCAGGGGATCTTCCTGGCCCAGGTCTCCTTCATTTCAGGCAGATTTTTTTTTTTTTTTACCATCTGAGCCACCAGGTAAACCCAACCAAACTTTGCCCACCCCCTAAAATTCATATTAACTTTAAGAAGCAAATTAAGTGACCATTAACTGGTAAAGTGGCTAATTATGTAGAATAAGATTGAATGGATAAACATTTGATACTGAGAATGATTTGTAGAGGAGGAATGGTACTGTGGCTATGCAGCCGGGAAATAAAAATATCTGGCTTCACAACCGAACTCTTCCACTTATTTAGCTGCAAGGCCAGAGGTGGGCCACTTCCATAACATCTTGAAGCCTCCTCCCCTGTGTGTGTGTGTGTGTGCTAAGTTGCTTCAGTTGACTATGGACTGTAGCCTGCTGGGTTCCTCTGTCCATGGGATTCTCCAGGCAAGAATACTGGAGTGGGTTACCATGCCCTCTTCCAGGGGATCTTCCCAACCCAGGGATCAAACCTGAGTCTCTTGCATTGCAAGTGGATTCTTTACCCACTGAGCCACCTGGTAAGTGCCTCCTCCCCTGGTCTGTGGGTAATTATATGTATATCTTGTAGTACCACAGTTGTGAAGAAAAGCAAGAGAGGGTGAATGAAGCTTTGGCACAGAGCCCTAGGAGCACAGTGGTGGCCCTGTGTTCCCATCTTTGAACTACATGTGGTTTTCCACAAAATTCAGGCTCTCTCTTGTCCTCAAGGTCTTATAGTCCTTTTCTACTCAGCCACAAACAGAAACTGCTCTGCCCATTGCTTTCTCCTGGCTCTCTCCTCTGTGTTCACAAGGCATGTCTTTTTGTGCCACCGTGCTTAAGAAGTCTTCCTCATTGTGAACTGAGTTAAGAAATCTTCCTCTTTGTGAACTGGGTTTTCCACTTTCCTCAAAGAAGGGAATTTCCACCTTCTCCCAACAGCTTTAAGCTGCAGCTTTGGTTTAACAGATGTGTTCAGAACACTTCCTTAACAGTTCCCCAGCAATGACCGTGGCTTCCAGAACCATCATTTTCTAAGTTTTGAATATAAATTTAAGGCATGTTTATGACAGTGTTGGTAGTGCTGCCTATAGGTCTCCCAAACATCTGCTTTCCTGGCACTTTTAGATTATGAATAAAAGCAGAAATGTATATTGATAATACATAGTGTGTTTCTGAAGATCCAAACCCTGATGGTAGGATCCATTACATTTCGTTGTCAAAACTCTCTAGCACTGTTTGGCCCATCTTGAAGCACTGAGGTCTTTCATTATCACATAATTAAAGGCAAGTCAGTCAGTCATTTAACAGATGTCTTTAAACTGGTGTGCCAGGCCCCATCCTAGGCACCAGGAAAATAGTAGAGGACCAACCATACAAACGCCTCTGCCCTCATGGAGCGTACATTTTGAAGAATTCCACTAGTCTAATTTTAGAGATGCAAACATCACAGTCGACTAAAGAAGATGCATAACTTGAGAGTTGCAAGTTAAGTTTTATTTGAGGCAAAATGAGGACTGAAACTCAGGAGACAGCACCTCAGATAGCTCTGAGGTATCAGGGGGAAGGACAGCATATATGATTTTGGCGAAGGGGGAGTTCATGGTATCAAATTCTTATTTTGCAAAAGGTTTTCTGCTAGTCACAAGGAGCTGATGTCACCATGAAGGGATTTAGTGCTTTTCTAGATTCAAGGAGATGCAAGGATTGGAGTCATGAAATCAGTTCCTGAAAATATCCAGCTATATAAAGACCTATTCCACCAGCTTTCCTGGAGCAAAGAGTGCCTCACTCTCCACCCTGAACTGTCTTCAAGGCGTGTTGAAGGTCAGTAGCTACAGCAGCACAGGGATCAGTCTCCTCAGAGGCAGATGGCATATGCCCTTGGCAAGCGCCAATTTGTAGTTGACACCTGGTATTGGAAGTTCTCATTGGAGTTGTTCATTCTTTTTTTATTATCTCTCTCTCTTGTTTTTTCTTTCTTTCCATGCCACTCAGTTTGAGGGATCTTAGTTCCCCAACCAGGGATCAAACCCAGGCCCCAACAGTGAAAGTGCCAAGGCCTAACCACTGGACCACCAGGAAAGTCCAAGAGTTGGTCATTCTTGCTCTACACTCCTCCCTTCTCACCTGCTGGTCAGGAACCTTGTCGTCATCATTTTCTCTCCTTTCTGCATCATCCATTTTCTTTTCACTACTGGATCATTTGCATCCCCATCAGATATCACAGTTTTTCTCAATTAAGGAAGAACTCTCAATGCCATATTCCTCTCTGGTTACCACTCTTTCTTTACCTCTCAACAGAGTAAAAACAGGAAAAACTCCCAAAACAAGTTGCCTGTGCTCCCCATCTCCATTTTCTCTCCTCCTGGATGGTCACTTGCTCTTCTCTCATCTTCCCTAGAATCCAGTTTTCTCAGCCTTTTGACTCCATACAAATGGCTTTTCTCATGGTCCCCTCTGACCTTTACTCTGTTAAACCCAATGATCCACTCCAAGTTCTTATTTTGATTGACCCACCAGAAGCATTTGACTGAGGTGATCAGTTTCTTCTCTATGAAACTCACTGAGAACACCACAGTTTCCTGAGCTTTCTCTTCCCTTACTAGCCATTCCTCTTAGTTTCTTTTGCTGGCCCACCCTCTTTTCCCCATTTTTTATCTTTACTCCATCTGCACTCCTCCCCTCCTTCTGCTCATGGCTTTAAATACCATCTTTGTGCCCATATCTCTCTCTCCCCTAGACCTCTCCCACGAGCTCTCAGTGCAGACTTCCATCTGTTTGCTTACCATCCCTCCTTTGGTGTCTAGTAGACGTCTTCAGCTTCACAGAACTCCTACTGACCTCCTGATCCTTCACTCCCCAAATATGCTCCTTCTGGAGTGTTTTCCATCTCTATAAATGGCAGTTCTCTCCTACCATTTTCCCAGTCAAAAAAACCTCAAGTCCTGCCTCAATCCCTTCTCTCTCTTGCCCATGTCCGATCCTCTGGCAAATCCTTTCAATGTTCTGTTAAAAATATATCTAGAACTTGACCATTCTCCTGACCTCTGCCTCTCCCATGTTGGTGCAAGCCAGCATCATCTCTTGCCTGAATTGTTATTAATACAGTAGCCTCATAAATTACCTACGTGCCTTACTCTTGCCCTCTGCACTTAATTCTGTTCAAAGCAGCCAGAGTGGATGTGTTAGAATATAAGTCAGATCCTCTCATTCCCCTCAGAGCCTTCCCATGGCTTCCTATCTCATTTACAATAAAAGTCAAGTTTCTACAATTGCCTCTAAAAGCCCCTGCATTTGTTGTTCCTTCTGCCTTGAATACTTTTCCCACAGATACACAGGAAGCTTGATCCTGCCCCTCCTTGTGGTATTCATTCAGATGTCGCCTTCTCAGTAAGACTTCCCATGACCATCCTATTAAAAACTACCACCTTCATATCCACCCCACTTTCTACCCTCTCCCCTGTTTCATTTTTATCCATAGCGCTTGCTGTCATGTAACATACTGCATATTTTATTTTCCTGTTTATTGTCCACTCTCCCCACCAAAACACACACTGAAAATGTAAACACCAGAAGTGTTAGGGATCTTTATCTGTTTTATTCATTGCTGAATACCCAGTGCATAGAACAATGTCTGGCACCTAGTAGGCACTCAGTAAATAGTAATCACTGACCTATATGAATGAGTGGGCACTTATGCATAGGAGATACAGTAATTGACGAGACATGGTCCTTGCCCCAAGAAGCTCACAGTCTAAAGAAGAAAAATAGAAAAGGGTGAACAACATTTCTTCTCAGTATGTTAATTGCAATACTAGGGATGCATGTCAAGAGGGCTATGGGACTATATGGTAAACATTCTTGTTATATGTTGAATGAATGATTTCCGGTTAGTTTTATTAATATCAACAGAAATGCTTCTCTTGAAACACTAGCACCCTCCTAACAACTTCTGTCCTTTTTGGCCCCTGGGGAATGGCTAGAAGCAAAAGAAACTCTATTGATATAACACTGTCCAGAGCTTCCATGCAAAACCTAAAGCATCGATCTTTGTTACTTGTTAAAATCACAAAGAGAAAATAGAGTGAAACCAAAAGCAAAAGACAAAAATGTGTCACAATAGGTGGTTCCCAAGAGAATTGCAAGGAGACATATTACTCTGCATTAAGATGTAAATCGCATAGTCCTTTGAGTCAATATGTGCTGATTGTATATTTCTTTTAGCCAAAGGTGAGTCAGTTTGCGGAGGGGAAAAGAAAATAAGAGCTTAAATTGCTGAAATGGAACCTTCCCCCTGCTGCTAAAACTTTGCACTGAAGCTGTGTCTGACAACAAAGCAATAGGTTGAAAAATGAAAAATTGAGTCAACCAATTGTTCTGTCCACATGACACATACTCTGACTTCTTTCTCTACTGAACTGATATTGTGTATATGTGGTTTGAAGGGTAGAAAATGTGCCAGTGGAGAGGAGGGTATTATGAGAGGTATTTGGTTCCAGATCTTTCTCTGTCTCCCATTGTCTGGCTTTTTCTGGGTGGTGGGAGATTGGGAATCAACACAAAGTGTTCTGCAGCTATCTTGAACATAGTTTGCAGATTGAGGTCCCAGATATTCCTGTTTCACTTTTCTTTACATCCTGGGAATAGTACACCTTGATCTGTACTGGAAACAGACAAAGATGTCGCCTAGGCCATTGGTAGTTGGTGTGGTAGAATAGGGATGCAGAGTGCAGAGAGTGGAAAAAGAAGAGGACTGAGGCTGGGTTCTTGGGAACACAGATGTTGAAGGGGCCCAGAAGAGAGAGAGTATGAGGAGAGAAATCAGAGGAGGTGAGGGAGTGGTCTATTTCAATAGGCAACGGAACAAAGGATTGATAAGAGAGGAGAGCAGTGTCACATGCCTCTGAAAGGGCAAAAAAGACGAAGACCAGCCGAAAAAGAAGCAACATAAATTTGTTGTTGTTTAGTCTCTCAGTCATGTCTGACTCTTTGTAGTCCACCAGGCTCTTCTGTCCATGGGATTCTCCAGGCAAGAATACTGGAGTGGGTTGCCATGCTCTTTTCCAGGGCATCTTCCCGACCCAGAAATTAAACCTGGATCTCCTGTGGCTCCTGCATTGCAAATTCTTTACTGATGAGCCACTAAAGATGCCCCAATATATGTAATCTCTTGAATAGGTAAATCCATACAAACAAGAAAGCATATTCTTGGTTGCCAGGAGCTGAGGGGAAGTGGGGGGTCTGGGGAGAGACTGCTTAATGGTTACAGAGCCTCTTTTCAGTATGATAGAAAATGAATGTACTAAATGCCACTGAACTGTATCCTGTGAAATGGTTCAGTTCAGTTCAGTTCAGTCGTTCAGTCATGTTCGACTCTTTGTGACCCCATGAATCGCAGCATGCCAGGCCTCCCTGTCCATCATCAACTCCCGGAGTTCAATCAAACTCATGTGCATTGAGTCGGTGAAACCATCCAGCCATCTCATCCTCTGTTGTCCCCTTCTCCTCCTGCCCCCAATCCCTCCCAGCATCAGAGTCTTTTCCAATAAGTCAACTCTTTGCATGAGGTGGCCAAAGTATTGGAGTTTCAACTTTAGCATCAGTCCTTCCAATGAACACCCAGGGCTGATCTCCTTCAGAATGGACTGGTTGGATCTCCTTGCAGTGCAAGGGACTCTCAAGAGTCTTCTCCAACACCACAGTTCAAAAGCAGCAATTCTTCGGTGCTCAACTTTCTTCACAGTCCAACTCTCACATCCATACATGACCACAGGAAAAACCATAGCCTTGACTAGATGGGCCTTTGTTGGCAAAGTAATGTCTCTGCTTTTGAATATGCTGTCTAGGTTGGTCATAACTTTCCTTCCAAGGAGTAAGTGTCTTTTAATTTAATGGCTGCAATCACCATCTGCAGTGATTTTGGAGCCCCCCAAAATAAAGTCTGACACTGTTTCCACTGTTTCCCCATCTATTTGCCATGAAGTGATGGGACCAGATGCCATGATCTTCATTTTCTGAATGTTGAGCTTTAAGCCAACTTTTTCACTCTCCACTTTCACTTTCATCGAGAGGCTTTTTAGTTCCCCTTCACTTTGTGCCATAAGGGTGGTGTCATCTGCATATCTGAGGTTAACTTTATCTAAATGTGAATTTGACCTCAATTGAAAAAAAAAAGAAGGTGAAGACTGAGATGTGGTCATTGGATTAAGAAGTTGTGAAGACTACTGTGAGAGCAGCATCAGTGATGTGGTGGAAGCAGAAGTCAGACTCCAGGCAGGTCAGGCATGGCTGAGGTTGTGGAGAATGGCGATACAAGGAATACAGAGAAATCTTTCAAGAAACAGGAAGATAGCATTAGAGTTGGAGGAGGTTAAGGGAGTGTATTGTTTTTTGGCTCAGTGTGTGTTAGTCAGTCATGTCCGACTCTTTGTGACATCATAGACTGTAGCCCACCAGGCTCCTCTGTCTATGGACTTCTCCAGGCAAGAATACTGGAGTGGATTGCCATTTCCTTTTCCAGGAGATCTTCCTGACCCAGGGATTGAACCCAGGTCTCCTGCATTGCAGGCAGATTCCTTACCATCAAACCTTTGTATTAAACAAAGCGAAGGAGCCAGTAGAGAGAGAGGGGTTGAAGGTATAGAGTGATATTGGCTGTGTGATGAAGCAAGGTCCCTACGGAGGGAGGAACCTTACTTAAATGGAAGGCAGGACTATGCCCTCCCTCGCAGGGGAGGCAGGAAGAAGGGGTACCAAGGTAGATGGGAATGTGGAAAGGAAGCTGAGGATGTTCCCATCTTCTGGCATTGTCTCCATGAGATAGGGAGCCAGCAGAATAGGAAGGTGAATGATTTCAGCTGGCCCCTTCACATACCTCATATGGTTCCCACAAGCAAAGTGACTTCCTTTCCTATAATCCTTAATGAGGGAACAAAAACATGTCTCCAGAGTCTTTAGTTTTGGTTTATTTCAGTTGTCTTTATTGGGCTCATATTTTTTGATCTTAAAACTCCTTAGTCCACCACACATATGAATTTAAATATTGAATTCCATTGTCTCATGAACAAACATAATTGTAGTGATAAAAATAACAATAAGTTCTATGAGTACTCCAGTTGTAATAATCTTAAAGTACAGCATCTGAGGCATCTAAAGTTCAGTACCTTAGAGAGTTAATTAAGCCAAGTTAATTGGAAAAGGTCTAATCTCCAGATAGGTAACATGGTTGATTATCTTATTTATGCTTAAATAGAGTAGCAGAGGTCACTACAAGACTTTAGAAGATTATTGATTGATATATAATTTCTTAATTAATTTTTATTGACAATATCTCTTGCTGCTTGAATCCACCATCCCCCCTTTTGGAATCTCAACATGACTGATCTATGGAAATCATGATGATTTAGTGGTTTATTTGTATAAGCTAGTTTTAACATATTCAAAACCTCTGGCATTAGGCCTTTGACTGTGACTCTGTAAACCAGCAATATCACACATATGTTCTGCCTAGGGCAGAACTGGGAAGACGGGAATTTCTGGGAGCAGTAGAGGTATCAGTGGGTGGTTGGTACAGGACGTTTAGTCAACTTTAAGGTTCATGGCTTTTCCCCACTCCCCAGCCACGTCTTGTAAACGCACACTCCTTGGTAAGTACAACATGCTTGCTTGGCAAGTGCATTTTCAAGACAAGTCTCCTCTTCCCAACCAGTCTGCTATAGAGAAATGCTAGTACCATTTCTGGCTACTCTGCAAGGCACCCATTTCTAGCAATGGATCTGGAACAGGCTGCTCTGTCATTGGAAGGTGCTGTATGCAGGACACTGCATCTGCTTGGGAGCCTCTAGAAGCAGTTTCTAGTTTGGATAGGAGTCTAGACTAATGTGATCTTCTGGATGCATTTCATTTTTAATTCTTTATTTCCAAGATAGATGATAAAATTGAAGCAAAGAGGTCTTGAAATCATTTAAATTTAACTATGCGTGTGTATCTGTGTGTATGTGTGTATTTCACCAAGATCTCAGCAGTATGATATTACAACTATTAAGATCCTTAGTCATCTAGATCCCTCTCTTTTTTTCTCCAAAATATTACTTAACCATAAAATTTATTTTCCTTTTAAAAAAAATTACAATAGCTATTTATAAAAAATACATCCCTAAAATAAGTTCTGAAGGCAAATGAACTTTCTTTTCTGGAATATTCCATATATGAAGGATAATGACATCAAAACATTTATCTGGGAGAAACTTTTGGAGTAAAGAATCTCATTTGAATTCTAACTCGCTTTGGAGTGCTCAGTTCCGCATTTGCCAGTTACCTTCACTAAATGTCTGCTAGTCTGGCCATTTTCGAAGTATAAAAGCTGCAGTCCAAAGGATCAAATTGAAAAGAATGGAGAAAATTGAGAATAATACATAAAGCAGCTGTGTTGAAAAAGAAACCTTGAAATATTCCCCACCTCATCACTGGCACAGCTGTAGGGGAAACTGCTGTAAATGAGCTTGTTTTACATTTGGACAGGATAATGAATTTTCCCATAACACTTAAGCAATTAACTAAGCATTGGTGTTTTACATAGAATTTTGTTCTTGTTATAATAATTTCTTACATGTTTATATCACTTCAGAGTTTACAATGTGCTTTGATGTATATCGTCTCACTTTAACAAGTTATCCAATGATTTCTCTGTGCCAGGCGTTTGATGCACTGAATCTTCTATCTCATTTAACCCTCACAACAGCCTCAAGCAATAGAGCCTGTGATCTCAGCTTAGGAATGGGCAGACTGAAGCATGGCTTGGCTGAATGCCTTGTTCCTGCTGATGCAGGTAGGAGGCATTGCCCGACTAATAACTGATCTGCATGACCCATGGCCCATCCTCTTCACCACCAGGCTCTATGGCCTCTGAACCTTTGACCTCTCTTTTCTGCCTGATTTATCCCCACCTCTTACTAACTGGGGGTCTCTTTTTCTAGAAAAGCTTTATTGCTAGTCACTGTGGAGAAGGAGTCCTATGAAAAAGAAAAGTGCTACACAATGACAAACTGAATTACAACAGTAATAACAATAGTTAATATTTATTGAGGGCAACTGACCATCTGGCCTTGAGTGGGGGCTTTTGATTTCTTATCTTATTGAGTCCTCACATCATCCCTGTGTTGCATTTGAACCTTACTCAGTCCTAGAAGGCTGGCAGAGCTAGCATTATCCTTCACTGTACAGACCAGAGGTTCCTTGAGGTTAAAGGACATGTCTAAGGTCATAGTCCTTAGTAGGATGGATATGAGTATCTAGGTTGTGTATCTTCCTGTCAGCTACCCTTCCTCTCTGTGTACCTCTCACAGATGCCAGCGCGTGGCCCCCGGGTACTGCAGATGATACTCTCTATGTTTGTTTTACCATTTTATTGCTACGGCAGGCACCAACAGTAGAGCAAAATTAATGATTGTGTTCCTTTTTAGTGCTCGTCTATTCAAATTGCTTTTGCCCCAAGGATAAGCCAGTGATGTCCTCTCTGTACATCTATGTCTCTTTTTCATTTCATCTTATTCCTGACAACAAATTGAACCTCTGATGGGGATAGATACGATTCTGACTCACTGAGCTGTGAGGTAAGAGTGACTCAGTAGATTGAATGTGTTCTCTGGTAAGTCTAGAGAAGTGCTCTTAAGAAGAGTATGTACTAAGAAAACTGTTTTTCTCCCCAGGAAGAGTGGCTGACTCACTGCCCCAAAGCATATAATCCATTCAGTCCAAGGATCCGTGAGACACTGAAGCACTTTGTTTCCCTTGTCAAGGAGGAAGCAAGAGCACAGGGGACAAGAGAAATGGGTTCTAGGCCTAGATGTGCCACATACTAGCTGTTTGAGCTCTCCTTTAAGCCTAAGTCTCTTCATTGGTAAAAGGAAGAAATTGTACTAAGTCAGCCCTAAATGCCTTCTGCTTAAAGCATAATGATAGCCAAGGGGTTTTACAAAAGCTTTTTTTTTTTTTAACTGTTATTTCTTTCTTTATTTTTTTTGCTGGATCTTCCTTGCTGCATGGGGCTCTTCTCTAGTTTTGGTGAGCAAGGGCCCTAGAGCATTCAAGCATCAGTAGTTGTGGCACATGGACTCAATAGTTGCAGCTCCTGGGCTCCAGAGCACAGGCTGAGTAGCTGTGGCTCCCGGGCTTAATTGCCCTGCGGCATGTGAGATCGTCCCGGATCAGGGATTGAACCCGTGTGCCCTGCATTGTCAGGCAGATTCTTTACCACTGAGCCACCAGGGAAGTCTGATAGCTAAGGTTTGTAGAAGACTTTATAAGCCACTTCCATAAACCCCATCTCCTTTGCTCATCATTACAAACTTGTTTTTCTCCATTTTACAATGAGGAAAAGACCAAGGCTCAAGAGCATAAGGAACTGATCCAAGGCCAGAGTTAGAAGTGGTGGAGTTAGGGATTAAACTCATCTCTGTTTGATCTTGAACTCCATCTTCTTTTCACTATCACACATCTACATCTGCTTACCCTATTTTCATACAGTTGTGCTAAATATTTGTCTAGATGTTACTGATTGATGTGACAGTCCCAACAGTTGATTCAGTTGTTTGTATAGATTTTTATTTTTCTAAATGGCCAATCATTACCTTAATTTGTTGACTTTCAAGGTATTAAAGAATATGCTATAATTTTGTGGGAGAATAACCTTTTTAGGTAGGGGCAGCAGAGAAAGTAATCTCCTGAAAAAAAGTTGATTTTTAAAATTGGAGTATAATTGCTTTACAATGTTGTGTTAGTGTATGCTGTACTACAGGGTGAATCAGCTATTAATTTTTTTTTTTACTTTTTGTTAGTCACTCAGTTGTGTCCGACTCTTTGTGACCCCATGAGTCACAGGCAGCCCACCAGGCTCCTCTGTCTGTGGGATTCTCCAGGCAAGAATTCTGGAGTGGGTTACCATTTCCTTCTCCAGGGGATCTTCCCAACCCAGGGATCAAACCCAGGTCTCCCGCATTGAAGGCAGATTCTTAACCATCTGAGACAAGTATGCATATATCCTCTTCCTCTTGGACTCTCTCCCATTCCTCTAAGTCATCGGAGAGCTGTGAGCTGAGCTCCCTGTGCCATAGAGCAGCTTCCCACTAGCTATCTGTTTTACAGACAATAGTGTATACTTGTCAATCCAGAAGCTGATATTTACAAACATTTTCCTATATTTGGTGCTTCAGCTTATTCAGAATGCAATGCATACAGCAGAGAATTTCTCCCTTGCAAAGCCAACCAAGAGCTGCTGCTCAACTTATTGCAACCTCTGCTTTCCACACAAAAGCCTGAGATAGAGACTCTGGCTGATACATAGCACATCATTCATATCTGTGACAGAGCCCTGGGGGATGCAGGTAAAGCCAGAGAAACAGCTAGATGGATTTTGGCTGAGTTTCTATAAGGGAATTCCATCTTCTCTAAAGCAGAAATAGAAAAGTCACTCAGTCATGTCTGACTCTTTTGAGAGTCCATGGACTGTAGCCCCCAGGTTCCTCTGTCCGTGGGATTTCCCAGGCAAGAATACTGGAGTGGATTGCCATTTCCTCCTCAGGAGATCTCCCTGACCTAGGGATCGAACCCTCATCTCCTGCATTGGCAGGCGGATTCTTTACCACTGAGACACCAGGGAAGCCTGTGGTCCATGTGGGGTTTAAGAAAGAAAACCTAGGTGGTAGAATGGAAAAAAGAATTAGTGGGCAGGGGAGATACAGGGAAAATTGAATGTAATTATGAAATTATGGGATGATGAGGAGATTTTTTTTGAAAGCCTGAATGGCAGTCATGATGGAAATATAGACATGAATGCATTTTTTTCAGTAATTTTACACTGAGTGGAATAATTTAATCATTTGGAGATGGATGTTATCTAGAGTGACTTTCAGATTTGAGGCCTTGGGAAGTGGGTCAGTGACTTAATTCCACCAACAATAACAATAATGACAATTTTAGAAAAACCCCTACATAGTACTTACTCTAAGCCAGATCCTATTCAAAGTGCTTTATGTAAATGAACTTATTTCATCTTCACAGACTACTATGAGATAGAGCCAGTTATCATCCTCACTTTATTGCAAGAAGAAAGTGAGGTGAAAAAAGATATGATTATCTGACCAAGTTCACACAGATAGCTTTCTGATAAAATTGGAATTCAGATCCAGGCGTGTTGATTCTTGAAATCCATGCTTTTTTAACCACTGTACTATGGAGCCAGTTGGAGAAGGAAATGGCAACACACTCCAGTATTCTTGCCTGGAGAATCCTATGGACAGAGGAGCCTGGTGGGCTGCTGTTCATGGGATCACAAAGAGCTGGACACAACTGAGTGACTAAGCACAGCACAGAGCCAATAGTATGTGAGAGTGCCTGCACACCTACAGCTTTGAATATACTTTATATAATGTCAACAATGAACACTGATGTAAGTATAAATATCTTATTGTTCCTTGAATTTATATATTGGGTTGATCAAAAAGTTTGTTAAGATTTCCCATAGTATCCTATGGAAAAATGCAAACAAAACTTTTTGGCCAATCCAATATTTTTATTGTTGGTAAGATGCAACAGCTTTCATACATTTATTTGCCATTTAAAATGTGTACTGCCTGGTTGTATTTTTTGCTCAGTTCCTCACTGGTTTTTTTTCAACATTGTAGAGCTCTTTATAAATGAAGAACATTAGGTCTTCATTATATATATATTAGATTGAATAATATAGAATTGCCAATATTTGACTGTTTGACCTATAAAAATGGTAATTTCATATGACCAGCCTAATGTAGTCACTTAATTAGTCATAATAACTGATATTTATTTAGTACTTATTATGTACAAAACACTGTGGTTTCTTTACATGCATTGCGTGCATACGTGCTAAGTTGCTGTCACATAACTAAGCCCCTCTGGTTACTTTTTGCCACTTCCTTCTGGAAGAATCTGTTTGGCTTTTGTCATTTGGAAGCCACTATGCTGTGAAACCTCCTGCAACGCGGAAGACTTGGGTTTGATCCCTGGGTTGGGGAGATCCACTAGAGAAGGGCATGGCAACCCACTCCAGTATTCTTGCCTGGAGAATTCCATGGACAGAGGAGCCTGGTGGGCAACAGTCCATGGGGTCGCAAAGAGTCAGACATGTCTGAACAACTTAGCAGAGCAGGGCACGTGCTCAGAGGGCAGGGAGAGAGCTTCACTAGCTTCTCTTATGGTCTTTGGCTCTCCTTGGTATACCCTTTACCTCCACACACCTTCTCAGGACGGCTCTTTCTAAGGGTTTGGCTAGTATCTTAAATCTCTTGAAATGTTTACCCTCATGCTGGGATATCTAGAACCAGGGCAGGCCTGGATTGGGATATTGACCATTTCCTGGCTATCTGTTTTCCTTTTGTTTTGGTAGCTTAGATGTCTGCTCTGGTAATGGGAAGACAGAGGGAAGGAGAGGTGAGAATGAACAGTTCACTGTTTTTTCTTTATTAAATGAGATCAGTCAGTAAAAATATAGACATTGGAGAGGGATCCAGGTATAGCTCCAGCTGCTTCCACTTTTTAGGTCTGTGGTGTGAGTCTGGTTACTTAGTCTTTCTGACCTTCAGTTCCCTCATCTGTATAATGAAAATGACATCATTTTATGAGCATGGATATGAGCAAACAAACTTACCAAAAATGGTGAATATTTTTTTTCATCTTGTTATAAAGAAATTTTTCAAAAAAGCACAAATTGTCACAGAAGTTGTCTAGTTGAAAGCACTATGGATTTGGGACACACACAGACCTCGGCTGTTGTCTGGGCTGTGTGACACTGAGGCAGTCACATAGAATTTCAGAGCCCTAGTGATACTGAGTGTTCATCTTCTTCCATTGAATTGAAGTCAATATAAAGGACATAGGAAATCTCCAGTGCAGCTTTTGACACATAACAGGCCCTCAGCAATTGTTGTTCAGTCTCTCAATCATGTCCAACTCTTTGCGACCCCATGGACTGCAGCACACCAGGCCTAGCTATCCTTCACCAACTCCTGGAGCTTGCTCAAACTCATGTCCATCAAGTTGGTGATGCCATCCAACCATCTCATCCTCTGTCGTCCCCTTCTCCTCCTGCCCTCAATCTTTCCCAGCATCAGGATCTTTACCAAAGAGTCAGCTCAGCAATTATTGGCTATTATTTTGATCACCATCTTCATCTTCATCATTGTAGTCACCATCATCATTGTTTATGAAAGGTGATCCAAGCAGGGAGATTATGAGTTTCGGAATGTACACTAAACATCTTTGCGTTGCCAGTTTGAGTGTGTCAGTAACAGCAACAAACATTTATTTGATGCTTATTCTATTCAAACACGTATCTTCTGTCATCCCTGTTATTAATTAACAGTTGAATAGTCTTGAGTAATGGGGAAAAAGAGCTCTGTAGTGGTTTGGTTTGTGATATCTTGTCATCACCTGCCAAGATGACTTACTATATATAGAAAGTACCTGGAAGCCTTTGTCCTCAAAAATATGAGTCCTTCAGCATCACAGGGAACAGGTAGTGTCAGCAGATCCTGAAGCAATTGCTATCTATTTTTAGTCCCTACATTAAAGGGTTTTCTTCCCTGCTCTTTTGTATGCATATGTGATGAGTGGGATTGTTCAAGGCACTGAGCTTGAGGATAGAAATGGGCTAGATCTCTTCCCTCTTTGTCATTTAGGAAAATGATTCAACTTTCCATTTGGGGGTATATTTAAGGGTCACCTTTAGCCAATTATGAGTCATTTTCTGTTTTTGTGTTATATTTTAAGACTTGAAAATTTATACTAATGGGATCTTTTCTATATGTATTATTAACGTTGGTGGTGAGTAAAACTCACTAAAAATGAATGACCTGTGTGAGGGTGTCACTTAAATTTGGAAAAAAAGATATGTTTTATAGAAAATGAAACTCTTTCATAGGTAGTAGTAATTCACTCTCCTCTGATAATGCCAAGGGAGTGAAAGAATTATTTCAGATATTTTAAAAAATGGATAGGCTTAATTTTTCACATCCTGAATTGTTAACAAAAGAACAATAACAAGAAATGTTTCAGTATGCAGACATGTGAATCCACCTGGGACCAATTAAATATTTTTCCTTCCTCTTAATCAGAACACCAGGGCTCCTGTCTCTCATAGTGGACCTACATTCTCCAATTTTTAGTTTTTGTAAAATGCTGTTTTTAACAAGCCAAATTCACTGGATTTATTTAAATCTAATTTAAATGTATTTAAATCAAAGACTAACACCTCACATTTGGATTGATTTTACAAATTTCAAATGTCTTCCATGTGTTATTTCATTTGATATTCAGGATAGATCACAGACAATAATAATAATACTCTTGTAAGGTAAGCTGGCCAGGCAGTTTTATCTTCCCATTTTATAGGTGAGGAAACAATTTTACACATTATAGGATCACACATTACAGAGAGTCAGACTAAAGTCTGGGTCACGTGACTGCCTAACCCATGGCTCTTCCAAATGCACTCCCACCCTACTTCTTGGGTATTCTTTGTTTCCTTTCTACTTCTTTAAAATCTTGAGAAGGAATTGTATTAGTTTTCTGCAGAGTCTATAACCAAGTGTCACAAACTTGATGGCTTACAACAAAAGTGTATTCTTTCATGGTTATGGAAGCCAGAAGTCCAAAATCAAGGGTGCAGTAGAGCTAAGCTTCCTCTAAAGGCACTTGTTGTTGTTCAGTCACTCAATTGTATTTGACTCTTCAAGACCCCATTGCAACATGCCAGGCTTCCCTGTCCTTCATTATCTCCCAGAGTTTGCTCAAACTCATGTCCATTGAGTTGATGATGCCATCCAAACTTTTCATCCTCTGTCGTCCCCTTCTCCTCCTGTCCTCAGTCTTTCCCAGCATCAGTGTCTTTTCTAAGAAGTCAGCTTTTTGCATCACGTGGCCAAAGGATTAGAGCTTCACCTTTAGCAACAATCCTTCACTCAAGAAGTGAATATTTCCTCTCTTCTTCCTAGCTTACAGTGGTTCCTGGCAATCCTTGTCATTCCCTGGCTTAAAACTGCATCATTCCCCTCGCTGCCTCCATTGTCATATGACCGTCTCTCCATTTGTGTCTATGTCTGTGTCCACCTTTCTCTCTTTTCCTAAAATCACTCAGTCAGTTCATACAGTCAGTTCTGTCTGACTCTTTGTGACCCCATAGCCTGCATCATGCCAGGCCTCGCTGTCCTTCACCGGCTCCCGGAGCTTGCTCAAACTCATGTCCATTGCGTCAGTGATGCCATCCCACCATGTCATCGTCTGTTGTCCCCTTCTATTCCCACCTTCAAGCTTTCCCAGCATTAGGATCCTTTCCAATGAGTCGGTTCTTTGCATCAGGTGGCCAAAGTATTGGAGCTTCAGTTTCAGCATCAGTGTTTTCAATGAATATTCAGGACTGATTTCCTTCAGGATGGAGTGGTTGGATCTCCTTGCAGTCCAAGAGATTCTCAAGAGTCTTCTCCAATGCCACAGTTCAAAAGCATCAGTTTTTCAGCACTCAGCTTTCTTTATAGTCCAACTCTCACATCCATACATGACCACTGGAAAAACCATAGCTTTGACTAGATGGACCTTTGTTGGTAAAGTAATGTCTCTGCTTTTTAATATGCTATCTAGGTTGGTCATAGCTTTTCTTCTAAGGAGCAGGTGTCTTTTAATTCCATGGCTGCAGTCACCATCTGTAGTGATTTTTGAACCCCCAAAACTAAGGTATCTCACTGTTTCCCCATCTATTTGCCATGAACTGATGGGACCAGATGGCATGACCTTAGTTTTCTGAATGTTGAGTTTTAAGCCAACTTTTTCACTCTCTTCTTTCACTTTCATCAAGAGGCTCTTTAGTTCTTCTTCACTTTCTGTCATAAGGGTGGTGTCACCTGTGTATCTGAGGTTATTGATATTTCTCCCGGCAAGCTTGATTTCAGCTTGTGCTTCATCCAGCCTGGCATTTCTCATGATGTACTCTGCATAAAAGTTAAATAAGCAGGGTGACAATATACAGCCTTGATGTACTCCTTTCCTAATTTGGAACCAGTCTCTTGTTCCATGTCCAGTTCTAACTGTTGCTTCTTAACCTGCATATAGATATCTCAGGAAGCAGGTCAGGTGGTCTGGAATTCCCATCTCTTGAAGAATTTTCCACAGTTTGTTGTGATTCACACAGTCAAAGGCTTTGGCATAGTCAATAAAGCAAAAGTAGATGTTTTTCTGGAACTCTCTTGCTTTTTCAATGATTCATTGGATGTTGGCAATTTGATCTCTGCTTCCTCTGCCTTTTCTAAATCCAGCTTGAACATCTGGAATTTCACAGTTCATGTACTGTTGAAGCCAGGCTTGTAGAATTTTGAGCATTACTTTGCTAGCATGTGAGATGAGTGCAATTGTGTGGTAGTTTGAACATTCTTTTGCATTGCCTTTCTTTGCGATTGGAATGAAAACTGGCCTTTTATAGTCCTGTGGCCACTGCTGAGTTTTCCAGATTTGCTGGCATACTGAATACAGTACTTTAACAGCATCATCTTTTAGGATTTGAAATAGCTCAACTGGAATTCCATCACCTTCACTAGCTTTGTTTGTAGTGATGCTTCCTAAGGCCTACTTGTCTTCACAATCCAGATGTCTGGCTCTAGGTGAGTGGTCACACCAGTGTGGTCATCTGGGACATGAAGATCTTTTTTAATGTCACTAATGACATTGAACGAGGGTCCACCCTGATCCAGTATGATCTCATCTTAACAAATTACATCTACACCAATGCTGTTTCCAAATAGGATCACATTCTGATATACTAGAGGTTAGGACTTTCACTTCAATCATATGGGGATACACAACTTAACGCATAACAGGAATGAACCATGGCTTCTTTTTCTGCAGTATAATTTGATAAATTATACTAAAGACCATAATGTTTTAAGACAAATAGAATGGGAGGACAAATACAAATACTGACAAAAATCACAAAAAATAATTTAATCAGAGGTAAGTTGTTTAGTGATTGGAATCAATACCACAAATGACAAGTGGGTTGGTACTTTCTGGGCATTCTCTTGTGTGGGAGCATGCTTTCTCCCATCACTTGTCCCCTCTTCTTTAAAGGGTTCAGTTCAGTTCAGTCACTCAGTCGTGTCCGACTCGTTGCGACCCCATGAATTGCAGCATGCCAGGCCTCCCTGTCCATCACCATCTCCTGAAGTTCACTCAGACTCACGTCCATCGAGTCCATGATGCCATCCAGCCATCTCATCCTGGGTTGTCCCCTTCTCCTCCTGCCCTCAGTCCCTCCCAGCATCAGAGTCTTTTCCAATGAGTCAACTCTTTGCATGAGGTGGCCAAAGCACTGGAGCTTCAGCTTTAGCATCATTCCCTTCAAAGAAATCCCAGGGTTGATCTCCTTCAGAAAGGACAGGTTGGATCTCCTTGCAGTCCAAGGGACCCTCAAGAGTCTTCTCCAACACCACAGTTCAAACGCATCAATTCTTCGGTGCTCAGCCTTCTTCACAGTCCAACTCTCGCATCCATACATCACCACAGGAAAAACCATAGCCTTGACTAGACGGACCTTAGTTGGCAAAGTAATGTGTCTGCTTTTGAATACACTATCTAGGTTGGTCATAACTTTTCTTCCAAGGAGAAAGCATCTTTTAATTTCATGGCTGCAGTCACCATCAACAGCGATTTTGGAGCCCCCAAAAATAAAGTCTGACACTGTTTCCCCATCTATTTCTTTAAAGGGTACAAAAACCTTTTAGTTCCCAAGGGGCAGAGAGGTTACTAAGTTTGGATATTTTTTGGAAATTTTCTTAGGTATTTATTTGCATCTTTCATAATGCTTATCTGGATATCATGGGAGCTGGAAATGATTTGATGTGGGTATGATTTCTCTTTGAGTATGATTCTCTGGAGCAGTTGCCTTTGGAGGGTGCTTGGACAGATTTTGTAGAGAGCAGTCATCAGAAGGTTTCACCTTCCAGCTGCAGCAGGAGGGAAAGTTCAGCTTTGAAGGATGGCCCTGGTCAGGGTTTTGTAGTGCAAATCTCCATGACATTAGTGACCTCTGGCCTCACAGAAGGCCTCTAAATAAATAGTGGGATTCAGTGTAATGAACATTTATTGAGTAGTTATTCTGTGGCTACCCAAAGGAGACAACCCTGGCCTTTACCATCCAGAGAATCTACGCGTCTTTTGCTTACAAAATACTGGCAACTTCCTGTGTGTCACAAACTGTAAAGGCACCAGTGATGTGAAGGAGGAGAAAGAGGCAGGAAAACTTCCCAGGAGGTGCTCAACTTCCAGCGGGTGGGGGAAGGCAAATCAGAAGTCATGTAGAATGTTCTGGAGCTACCTAGAACAGTAGGTCCAGGCTATGGGAGGACAGAAGAGGTGCACGTAAGAGAAGCTGGGACCTCGGGCAGGGCCACTGCGTTGCATGACTCTGAGGGACTTCAGTCACATGACTGGTGACCTGAGAGTTTCTGCTCAGTAACAGGTAGAGGGCAGAGATACCCGCCACTAGCTCACACCTTTCTCCATAGTGGTTGCACCACTCCCATCACCAGTGCAGGAGGGCTCCCTTTTCTCTTCATCCTCTCCAGCATTCTACCTTCTGTAAAGCACCCTCCCTATTACTCTGCCCTTACCCACTGCCAGTTGCCTACACAGTGTGAAGCTCCCCCTTCCTTCTTAAGAGGACACTGATTTTGTTCATGTATTTACCCCTCTGAGTCTTAAGGGAAGAGGCCCAGGGATGGGCATGCTTGTTCTATAGCTTACTGCATTTTACTTGCCAGGGATTGACTGAGGAATGGGCATGTGAACCAACTCTGGAAAACTCATTTTTCAATCAACAGGTATCTTATGCACACTGTCCTATGTCCTGGGGATATAGCAATGAACAAAACAAATAAAAATATCTGCCCTCATGAAGCTTACATTTTAGTAAGGGGAAGAGGCAAGGACCAAGGGCTAAAGTACGGTGAGTGACTGGAAGTTTATTGCAATAATCCAGGTCAGAGACGATGACTGTGGTGACAGTGAAAAAGTGAGAAGTTGTAGATTCTGGAGATATTTTAAGGTGTATATCTGTGCATGCTAAGTCACTTCAGTCATGTCCTTCTCTTTGCTATGCAATGGACTGTAGCCCATCAGGCCCCTTCATCCATGGAATTTTTCAGGCAAGAATACTGGAGTGGGTTGCCATGCCCTTCTCGAGGGGGGGTCTTCCAGACCAGAGGTCAAATCAGTGTCTCTTATGTCTCCTTCATTGGCAGGCGGGTTCTTTACCACTACTGCTACATGGGAAACCCCATTTTAAGGTATAGCCGATAGAATTTCCAGATATATTGAATGTGAGGTAATAAACAAAAGAGAGAAGTCAATGATGATACCAAGATTATTTTGCTGTCAGTAACTGGGTGAGGCAGATGGAAGCTGCAATGGTCTGAATGCTTGTATCCCCCTCAAAAATGTAAATGTTGAAATCCCAGGTGGGGCCCCAGGTAATGGTATTAGGAATGGGGCCTTTGGGAGATGATTAAGTCATGAGGGCACAGTTCTCATGATTGGAATCAGTGCCCTGATAAAAGATGCCACAGAGTCCTATCTGTTGCCCCTCAGCTATGTAAGGAAGTGGGTCTCAGCAGACACTGAATCTGCCAGCATCATAATCCTGGACTCCTCAATCTTCAGAACTGTGAGACGTAAATGTTTGTTGTTTGTAAGCCATCTAGTTTAACATATTTTTGTACCACAAACAAAAAAAAAATATGTCCAAACAGACTTACGGCACTTTTGGGGGGAGGATGGGCTGGGGTGGTCAGGAGTTCCGTTTCAGACATTTAAGTTTGAAATGCCTCTTAGACATATATAGGAGGAGTTGTCAAACCAATACAGTATTGTAAAGTAAAATAAAGTAAAAAAAAAAAAAATTAAACAAACAAACAAAAAAATAGCAATTGGTTATAGAGATTCTAAGGATCCAGATTGGAGATATAAATTTGAGAGCCACTAGCATTTAGGTGATGATTTAAACTTGAGACTAGCTGATAGGACCATGACACTGACTTGATGGAGAAGAGAAAAGGACTAAAAAATGAGCCCTTAAGCTCAGATGTACAGGAAATGAAAATGATCAAAGGCAACAGGAAAGATGATTAGAAGGTAGAAAGAAAACTAATATGGGCTCCTGCAGGTCGAGTGAAGAAAGTGTTTACAGGAGGACAACATGATCAATTGTTTCAAATGGTACCGAAAGGTCAAGTCAAATGGAAATGGCAAAATGACCATCAGATTTACTCACATAGAAGTCACTGTTGAGCTTGACAAGCATTTGGGTTACAGGTAGGGTGAGTTTGATTGGAAGGAATGGGAAAGAGAAGTAATAGAAGAGAAACTGAAGACTAGGAGCATAGGCTAGTCTTTCAGACATTTCACTGAAAAAGGAAGGAGAGAAATTTGGTAGTACCTGGAGGGGAAATTGGCTTCCCAGGAAGCGCAGTGGTAAAGAACCCATCTGCCAATGCAGGAGACACAGGTTCAATCCCTGGATCAGGAAGATCCCCTGGAGTAGGAAATGGCAACCCATTCCAGTATCCTTGCCCAGGAAATTCCATGGGCAGAAGAGCCTGGCAGGCTACACAGTTCATGGGGATCTCAAAGAGTTGGACATGACTGAGCACGCATGCATGGAGGGGAAATTAGAGTCAAAAGAAGGTTTAGGTTTCAAAATTTTTGTCAGATGGGAGAAATAACAACGTATTTTTATGCTAATAAGAATGATCCAAGAGAGGAGAACTTGAGATGGAGGAGAGAGGAGAAATTTGTGGGAACAAAGTTTTTGGTTCTGTGAGAGGGGACAAAGTCTACTGCACAATCCATTCATAGTATCTGAACAGGATCTGGGTGCAAATGCAAGGTGGGAGCCCGTGGAAAGCCTCTTCTGTTTTCTCATTGAAATAAGAAGCAAGGTCACCAGCTAAGATGGGGCTCAGGGAGGAAGGGTGGGAGGTATGAGGAAAGAAAGGAAGCTATAAAAGAATTTTCCAGGACAATGGAAGAGAGACTGGACTAAGAAAATATGATTGCCAGGCAACATTAAGAGTTCATGTAAGGTAAGGACCATTAGCTTCAAATGAGACCAATCACTATGGTTGTAAGGCTTTCTCCTGGGACATTCTACTGAGTGGGTAGATGGTAAGTATGAGAAAAGATGGATAGGATGAGACATGAGGACAAGCCTACCACAGGACTCTGGGAAAGTGGTCCTCTCATTCAAGTAGCACACTCAGGTGGGGTGGGAATTGCAGCTTTCATAGTTTGAGGTGGGTATTCATTGTGAAAAACAATACAAAATTGCAAATATAAAATTATTTCTAAATCTTGATATTTAGATGAGACAATACATCACAAGTTAAGGACTTGGTGAAATCTGACCTCACAAGATTAGCAGAACAACTATCCAGCAGATTACTCTAATTTCTTTTTTCTGAATATTCTTTGATCACCTCTTTTAAGGATAATGATTGTATAATATTTTCTTTGCAAAGATGAACTATTCCCTTTCCCTAATGTGATTAAATTTTTATTTCTCATCATTGGTGATTTAGAAACAATGCTTTCAGCATCACCACTTGATGTTAGTAACATCAAATAGATTTTTAGAACTGTCATATTTAGAGAAAACCTCTATCAAGTTTCTTTCATATATGATGAAAGACTTGCCAGGTTTTCTTGGGCAGAGGTCACTATAAATTGATCACATTCATGCACCTGTTTGTGGAATGTCCTAGTAGTGGCAAATCAAGTTTTATATTTTCGTTGTCAATGTCCTAATTTCATGACAAGTCAAAATAATTTACTTTTAAATATTTTCCTATATGCCTATGTGTTTCATCCCTCTTCATTAAGTGGAATATCAAGAAATCCAAGGTTTTTCATTGGATGTTTATAATTAGTGATCATGCTGATGAATGAGAACTTCCTTTTTGTTAGTTTTAAATGAAAACCAAGTTTTCCCTTATAATTTTACGTTTTTGAGGGTTGGAAGAGTTTTCTACAGACTAGCTTCTGGCTCTGAATGTACCTTGTTTCTTCTGTAAAATCCACATGTTTCTGGGGCTGAGCTTGGTAGGACCTAAAATACCATGATATGATTTTTGTCCAACACCTTTATTTCATGATACAATGTAAGGTACTGCAGTGGTCAGTGGGATAAGTTAAGTATGTGCAAAAGTAACTGAGAAAACATAAAACTGTATCACTCAATCCATACTAAATATATCAACAATTCAGCTCTCCCTTAGCAGGATCCCAAAAATTCCTATGGCCATTCCAGTGCCACCTGTCATAAGGGAAAGTGGGACAGAAGGGATGTGAATGGAAGGAGACAGAGAACTTAACTTAAAGTGGTTAAAATCTTTTATCTTTTAAAATTTTACAAAAACCTATGACCATGTGAACACATTGCTAGGCCCTCCCCAGGGCTTTGGAAAGAGTTGGTGCCCATGAAGGATCCAAAGCTTCACCAAGCTTCGTCAGCAGCAAAATAAAGCTTTTTCTGTTCTTGTGAAAGGCTGAGCAGAAAGATGTCTCACTCTCCTGGACATTGTCCCATCTCTTGTTGATACTTAGAACTGGAGCAGCATCCTGCTTCCAAGCCAGAGAATGAAGCCAGTCTTAAAATGATAGAGCAGAGATGGAGACTACTCAGATCCTCGATGGTATTGTTGAGCCATCGATGAAACAACCTTGGAGCCTGTCTTAGCTCTGGATTTCCTGTGACATGAGATAATACATGATTTTACTGTTTTAATCATTTGTGTTTCTGCTAGATATATCTGAAAACATCGTGATTCACTATTTATTTTCCTCAAAGTATTTATTATTCCTTAAAATAATCTTTTGAGTTTACTTGGTTTTTTAGGGGGCCTATTTTGGTATACCTAAATGTTAGTTCCATAAGGCTTTATCTTGTTTGATGTGGTATCTATATAATTTAAATCAGTGCTCAGCTCATAGTAAGTGATGGGTAAATATTTGTGGAATTGGACAAGTGAATGGAGTGCAGCATTAATAGTGAGGGAGGCTGGCAATCGGTTTTCAGTTTCATTATGTTTTACACTCCCAGCTAGGGACCTTCACAGGAAGGAGCCCATGTCACTAAAGATATTCCCCTGGTATTCTGAGGTTGCTATGCTGAGGCATTGTCATTGCAGACATTGCTCCACTCAAGGCCAGTGACTCATTGGTTTCATCCTGTCGACAAGGCCCAGAGCTGCATTGTTTTGTCTCCTATGAGAACTAAATTATGGGCTATCTAACAGTTAAAGAAACAGACTTCTTGGTGGGGGAAAGAAGCAAATTTTCTTTGGTGAGTAACTTTTGGCTCTTAAGTATGCTTTGTTCTTCACATCCCATCTGTCCACCATGTTCTGACATTTCTCCAAACAGAACATCATCTGTGTTTGCCCTCTTCTCTCTATTCCCTGAGTTGGCTCCTTTCTGGAATTATCTAGTATCCTTAGCACTTTCAGAAATATTCTCCAGCAATTCACTCTCCATCTTTGGCCAGTTTCACCCTTAATTTTCTACATCAATAAGTGCTTTCTAAAAGAGCCTTTAGTCGTTCCCTGGAGTTTGGGGGGTTAAGGTCACATTTGTTTCCTCTCAGCTTTAAGAAAAAGTTGTTGGATTCCCTAGAGACAACGACTGGGGTCTGTAGTGCTAGTGCTAGTGATGACAGGCCATTCCTATTAGAAGCTTAGCAAGGCATAGGACCATACTGTAAACGAGAATACCACCTAGGTATGGACCTATCTGTCTCTTTCTTCCTTCCTCCCTCCCTCCATCTTTATGACCCTCTGCATCTCTTTCTTTCTTTCTCTTTCTTTCCTTTCTCATTTATGATGTGTCAGACACTATGGTCAGAGCTGAGGATACAGAAAAGAACGATGGAGTCCGTGCATTAAGGTGCTCACTGTCTAGTGAAGGAGAAAGACACATAAGCTGTTGTTTACAATGCAGTGTGATGAGTGTATGCATTAAGTTTTATGAGATCCTTTAGAAGGGGAAGGGGCATCAGGCCCACTGGGGATAACAGTGAAAGATATTTCCTCGTATGGGGCAAATAAATTTTGGTTGAGGGGCTTCCTGGTGGCCCAGTGGTTGGGACTTTGCCTTCCAATGCATGGCTTCAGTCCCTGGTTGGGGGTCTAAGATCCCACATGCCTCATGGCCAAAAGACCAGAAAGTAAACAAATTGTAACAAATTTAATAAATACTTTAAAAATAGTCCACATTAAAAAATCTTTAAAAAATTTTGGTTCAGAGTAGGATAAAGATGAAAGTATTTGATGAAGATTTAAATACTAAACTTGAGGAGGCTGTCTGAATTTGAACCTATTAGGATGTAAATGCAAGTATTACAAGCACTGAACAAAAATACTGATTAAGAACTAAAATATTATGGAGAAATCTATAGCAATTATTATTTGGATTTTATAAAAGTTAATGCTCTTAGGCTTTTGCCCCATTATCTGTTGCCACATATAGACTAAATTGATTCTTTCAGAACAATTAATTGATGAGGTTGATGATAGCCTGGGAAGCCAAACAACGCTATGTCATAGACAAGCTAGAAAAATTCTTTTAAGGTTTTGGAGAACTTGGAACCTGCTAAAATAATTTGGGAAAATGTCCTCATAATATAATTTATAGAAAGGATTTTATGGTAGAGAAACTGTATTAGGTAATCAGTGGTTGGGATAGGATTTGGTGTTAAAGTTTGGGTTCTGGTTTTACCACTAATTAGCTCTCTGTGACATTAGGTAAGTCATTTAAGTTCTCTGAGCTTTAGTTTCCTTATCCCTAAAATGAGAATAATGGTACTTATTATTATGTTGTAAGAAATAAATGAAACTGTGTGTCTTATGAACTTTAAAGAACCACTAGAGAATAAATAATGCTGATGATGAATTACTATCAAATAATTACAGGAAATTATTACCTGAATAATGAAACCATCTAAAGTATGTCATAATTATACAGGTTAGGATATGAAGCATATGGGGAGGGTCTTGGTAGAAGATGTCAGAAGGTAAACAATAGTAAGCTAGAACTTGGACAAAGGACTGAACTTAGTGGGCAATGAACCTGTTAAGCCTGACCCAGAAAGTGGTGGCCAGTAATCCAAGTAGAATGTTCCAGGAGAGGTAATGAAATCCTGTTTAGTCTCAGTAGCTACCCATATCAAAAGGCATGATAGGAGAAGTGGAAATTGGAACCCTCATACATTTCTTGTGGATATCTACTTTGGAAAACAGCTTGATAGTTCCTCAAAATATTAAACAAAGGGTTACCATATGACCCAGCAATTCTACTCTTAGGTATAGATCCAAGAAAAATGAAAACATATGTCCACTCAAAATCTTACACTTAACCACATACAGCAGCATTATTTATAATAGCCCCAAATTCATTTAACTTCCCTGAGCCAAGGAGGGACCAGCCCAAATGTACATCAAATGATAAATGAAGAAATAAAATATGGTATATCTATTGCAATGGAGTATTACTTGGCAATAAAAAGGAATGAAATTCTGATACATGCTGTAACACACATGAACCTTAAAAATATTATGCTAAGTGAAAGGAGACAGACACAAAATGCTGCATATTTATTAATTCAATTTATGTAAAATGTCCAGAATAAGCAAGTCCACAGAGACAGAAAATGGATTAGTGTTTGTCAGGGGCTGAGGTTATAGGGAAGTGGTGAGTAAATGCCAAGGGGAATAGGTTTTCTTTTGGGGGTCATAAAAATATTCTGAAATTAGATGATGGTTGTAAAAGTTTGTGAATTCATTATAAACCACTGATTTATACACTTTAAAAGGGTGAATAGTATGGCACATGAATTTATACCTCAATTTAAAAAGTAAACAATAGTAAAAGATCAATATAAAACTTAATCAGAACCAAGTGTCACCAAAATGAACTTATGATATACAAGGATAAATGTAAAATTTCTCCACCCAAATTAATTTTTTATTATTTTTTTGGTATACTTGGTAGTCAAGTAAATTGTTGAACATTGTAGTGTAGGAATAATGTCTTGGTACTGTCTGATGCTGTGTTACTCCTGGAGTCATTCTACTGCACACTGGTGATCCTAAATGGATGATCATTTAAAACTGAGGTTTATCATTACCATCTTTCTAAATTCCATATATATGAAACAAATTGCCAGTCCAGGTTCGGTGTATGATACTGGATGCCTGGGGCTGGTGCACTGGGACGACCCAGAGGGATGGTACGGGGAGGGAGGAGGGACGGGTGTTCAGGATGGGGAACATGTGTATACCTGTGGCGGATTCATGTTGATGTATGGCAAAACCAATACAATATTGTAAAGTAATTAACCTCCAATTAAAATAAATACATTTATATTAAAAAAACTGAGGTTTATGGAAAAGCAAGATTATTGTAGGGTAACACTTTTCTCCAATACTTTCTTTATTCTTACTCTGTATTTTTTATTGTGTCTGGATCAAAATGATTTATCATAGAAGCTTTGCATGTGATTTTGGAGATTTTTTCCTCATGAAATTTTGATATGGCAAAACTGACATTCCATTTTTAATTCCTTCTCATAGATATGCATAATACCTAAATTATGACTTTTTTCTTAAACGAAATGGAATTAAATAATTGTAAATCAAATAGAGGTTTTAAGTATTTCATTTAGTGAGTGTATCAAATAATTTTATAAAAATTAAAATAAGTATAATATCCATTTTTCAGTGTTTTATAATGATTTATAATTATTATATCATTATTTGTCTTTATAAATATTTATAAAAATTTGATGGCTCCAAAATATATAGTACTTTTCCTAAATTTATCTGGCTAAGGCATTCTTTTAATATTTGTATTAATTGTCAATTTGTTTACCAATTGATTTAACCATTTGGAAGTCTTCATAATTGCTTTCATATATAAGAAGAGTAGTTTCCACAATCTTCACTATTGTAACATTTTGTTATTACAATAGTACACGTATATTTACACTTCAACTGGTTAATGAGAATTTCAATGAATAAAGCAATATAGACAAAGACAAAGGTTTTTACTTCAGGTTTCATCAAGAATGCTCACTTATTTGGCAATACTTTAAAAAATCAACCCCCCCCCCCATGGCTGATTTGTGGCAGAAGAAGGCCTAGTATCCAGGAATGTGACACTCCAAAGTATACTACCTCCTCATGGGCGAGTCAGTGTGAAATGTCACCTAGTAGAAGTTTATCTGTTCTATTTGTTTTTGTTGCTATGTTGCATCTGACTCTTTGTGACACCATGGACTGTACCCTGCCAGGCTTCTCTGTCCACGGAATTCTCCAGGCAAGAATAGTGGAAAAGGGTTGCCATTCATTCCCTTCTCCATGGGATCTTCCAAATCAGGGATCAAACTTGGCTCTCCTGTATTGCAGGCAGATTCTTTACCATCTGAGCCACCAGGGAAGCCCAAATATCCAGATACTGACAGTAAATTCAAATGATGTGCCTTGTTTCTATTGCTGATATTGGTGTACCAGTTAGAGGTGATGGTAACTTCATGGACTCATGGTTAATGACCTTACACAAGTTTAAGGATGCTAAATATAATGTTGAAGTAAATAGTTGACTATTTGCCCTGTGAGAGCTGGGGTTGCATCTTAAACAAATAGGAGTTGCCTGAATATTGAGACTGAGGCTGGACTGTGTTGCAATTCTGATATCTAGGTTCTTGAGTCTCATCCCAGCTATTCTAAATGCTAGGTTTTAGGTAGTAGACTAATACCTCATATTTTGCACTTTGCATGGTAGGAAGTCCTCATTTGTTTCTAGGATCATTTCTTCTTTTTCCTTTAGACGTCCCAGATTCTTTACGTGTAATGCCATCCTAATCTACTACTACCCTCCTTGTTATTCTCCAAACCAGTCCCTTCTTTTCATCTAATAAACATTATTGTACTTGGCCCACTTTCTTCCTCTCCCTCTCTAATGTTAATAACATTTTTGGTGACTTCAGTATTCACATGGAAGATTTATCCAATCCTCTGGCTCTTCAGTTACTTGACCTTCTCATCACCAATTATCTTTTTCTTATCCTGCCTGATCAACCCAGTCTCAGGGTCATGTCCTTGAACTGCCCTTAACAAAAACTGAATCACCTCCAAAATCTTGATTTTAATTATCATTAGAGTCGTTTCCTTGCACACCTCTTCCACTCTTGACCATTATCACTCAGCTGTCCCTTGCTTACAAAACACAAAACACTGTTAATATCCCGTTGTTTTTCAGTCACTAAGTCGTGTCCGACTCTTTGTGATCCAATGGACTGCAGCACATCAGGTGTCCCTGTCCGTCACTATCTCCTGGAGTTTGCTCAAAGTATTGTCCATTCAATCAGTGATTCCACCCAACCATATCGTCCTCTGTCATCCCCTTCTCCTGCCTTCAATCTTTCCCAGCATCAGGGTCTTTTCCAGTGAATCAGCTCTTCCCACCAGGTGGCCAAAGTATTGGAGCTTCAGCTTCAGCTTCAGCATCAGTCCTTCCAATGAGTATTCAGGATTGATTTCCTTTAGAATTGACTGGTTTGATATCCTTGTCCAAGGGATTTTCAATAGTTGATATCCTGCTGTCTACCTATTGCAAGACTGCACACAAGCAGCCAGACACTACTGGGAAAAGTACACATTCTGTGCATGGCCCCAACTCCCAATAACCTAATGGTCCCTAATCCCAGTAACCTGTGAACATTACATGGCAAAAGGGCTTAGCTCACATTATTAAAGTTATAGATCCTGAGTGGGGAAATGAACCTGAATTATCCAGGTGGGCTCAATCTAATTCCACAAGTCCTTAAAAGCAGAGAACATTTCTCAGCTGTGGTTGCAGAGACACAACAATGGAAGAAGGGTAGAGAGGTACAACATAAGAGGGGTTCCTGCTCTATTTCAGATGGAGTACAAAAAAGAGCTTCACGACCAAGATAATCACACTGGTGTGATTACTTACCTAGAGCCAGACATCCTGGAATGTGAAGTCAAGTCGGCTTTAGCAAGCATCTTTAGGAACAAAGCTAGTGGAGGTGATGGAATTCCAGTTGAGCTATTTCAAACCCTGAAAGATGATGCTGTGAAAGTGCTGCACTCAATATGCCAGCAAATTTGGAAAACTCACAAGTGGCCACAGGACTGGAAAAGGTCAGCTTTCATTCCAGTCCCAAAGAATGGCAATGCCAAAGAATGCTCAAACTACGACACAATTGCATTCCTCTCACACGCTAGTAGGAGAAGGCAATGGCACCCCACTCCAGTACTCTTGCCTGGAAAATCCCATGGACGGAAAATCCCAGTCCATGGAGTCACAAAGAGTCAGACATGACTGAGCGACTTCCCTTTCACTTTTCACTTTCATGCACTGGAGAAGGAAATAGCAACCCACTCCAGTGTTCTTGCCTGGAAAATCCCAGGGGCGGGGGAGCCTGGTGGGCTGCTGTCTATGGGGTCACACAGAGTCGGACATGACTGAAGTGACATAGCATACGCTATTAAAGTAATGCTCAAAATTCCCCAAGCCAGGCTTCAGCAATACGTGAACCGTGAACTCCCTGATGTTCAAGCTGGTTTTAGAAAAGGCAGAGGAACCAGAGATCAAATTGCCAACATCTGCTGGATCATGGAAAAAGCAAGAGTTCCAGAAAAATATCTATTTCTGCTTTATTGACTATGCCAAAGCCTTTGACTGTGTGGATCACAATAAACTGTGGGAAATTCTTCAAGAGATGGGAATACCAGACCACCTGACCTGCCTCTTGAGAAACCTATATGCAGGTCAGGAAGCAACAGTTAGAACTGGACATGGAACAACAGACATGTTCCAAATAGGAAAAGGGGTATGTCAAGGCTGTATATTGTCACCCTGCTTATTTAACTTATATGCAGAGTACATCATGAGAAACACTGGGCTGGAAGAAGCACAAGCTGGAATCAAGATTGCCAGGAGAAATATCAATAACCTCAGATAAGCAGATGACGCCACCCTTATGGCAGAAAGTGAAGAGGAACCAAAAAGCCTCTTGATGGAAGTGAAAGAGGGGAGTGAAAAAGTTGGCTTAAAGCTCAACATTCAGAATATGAAGATCATGGCATCTGGTTCCATCACTTCATGGAAAACCGATGGGGAAACAGTGGAAACAGTGTCAGACTTTATTTTTTTTGGGCTCCAAAATCACTGCAGATAGTGATTGCAGCCATGAAATTAAAAAGACATTTACTCCTTGGAAGGAAAGTTATGACCAACCTAGATAGCATATTGAAAAGCAGAGATATTACTTTGCCAACAAAGGTCCGTCTAGTCAAGGCTACGGTTTTTTCAGTGGTCATGTATAGATGTGAGGGTTGGACTGTGAAGAAAGCTGAGCACCGAAGAATTGATGCTTTTAACTGTGATGTTGGAAAAGACTCTTGAGAGTCCCTTGGACTGCAAGGAGATCCAACCAGTCCATCCTAAAGGAGATCAGTCCTGGGGGTTCATTGGAAGGACTGATGTTGAAGCTGAAACTCCAATACTTTGGCCACCTGATGTGAAGAATTGACTCATTGGAAAAGACCCTGATGCTGGGAGGGATTGGGGGCAGGAGGAGAAGGGGATGACAGAGGATGAGATGGCTGGATGGCATCACAGACTCCATCGACATGAGTTTGAGTGAACTCCGAGAGTTGGTGATGGATAGGGAGGCCTGGTGTGCTGTGATTCACGGGGTCACAAAGAGTCGGACAAGATTGAGTGACTGAACTGAACTGAAGAGACCACGAACCAAGGAATGCGGGTGGCCCAAGGAATGCTGGAAAAGTTAAGGAAATGGATTCTCTCCTACAGTGTCCAGAAAAAAAGGCAGTCTGCTCATATCTTGACTTTACCCTAGAAAGAGCTGTGCTAGACTTCTGACTTACAGAGCTGTGAGGTGAACTTGCATTGTTTTCAACCACTGCTACTGCTGCTAAGTCGCTTCAGTCGTGTCCGACTCTGTGCGACCCCATAGATGGCAGCCCACCAGGCTCCCCTGTCCCTGGGATTATCCAGGCAGGAACACTGGAGTGGGTTGCCATTTCCTCCTCCAATGCATGAAAGTGAAAAGGGAAAGTGAAGTTGCTCAGTCGTGTCTGACTCTTAGAGACTCCATGGACTGCAGCCTACCAGGCTTCTCCGTCCATGAGATTTTCCAGGCAAGAGTACTGGAGTGGGGTGCCATTGCCTTCTCCGTTTTCAACCATTAAGTTTGTGGTAATTTTTTCCAGCATCAATAGAAAACTAATCTGCATGCTAATGAGTTTTATTTTAAATTTGTGTTCTCAAATTTGAAACTTAACAACTGCCTGGGCATTCTATTGTACTAATACTGTCTTCACACATTTGCCTTTCTGCTCTTTGTTTTTGTTTGTTGTTTATGGCTCTGGCTTTATTCATCCCAGCAATTTTTTCATTTATTCTTTAAAAATTTTTTTGGCTGTAGTGTGGCATGTGGAATCAGTTCCATGACCAGAGATTGAACCCATGCCCCCAGCAGTGGAAGCACAGAATCTTATCCACTGGACCACCAGGGAAGTTCCTGCCTTTTTGCTCTTTGAAACAGCCATTTCATTCATTTTCTTCAGCTGAAACTTCTGAAACACTCCACCTCCATCAGAAACACATTGTTACATGGGAGTTCTGTTGCTTTTCTAATATTAAATCTAAGTTGTATATTCTTTGTTTCTATAAAAGGCAATCCATTCACTTATACTCTGTGTTCCATCTGCTCTTGACTCCTCAAGGACTTTTCACCTGACACTTTTCTCTCTTTTGTGTTCTTAATTCTCCTTTCATCACAGAATAGTCCCTGTTTCTATATAAATATTTTCCTGTATTTCCTGTGATTTCACATGTCTCCCTCTTGATACCACCCCATTTTTCTGATACCCCTTCATTACAAAACTTTTTAAAAAAGGTTTGTTCATCGTTGTTGTCTCTACTTCCTCATGACCCATTTTGTCTTCAGCCCACCACAATTGAGCTTCTGACTTTAATGTTGTAATAACTTTTCTGTTTCTAAATCCAGTAGCCATTTTTTAAATCTTCATCTTAATAGACCTCTCATAAGCATCTGACACAATTGACCACTACCTTATTCTTGAAACCACTTCTTTTTTCGGTTTCTAGGACATCATATTTCCTTCATAACTAGTGGCTGTTCATTCTTAATCTGCTTTGCTGGCTCCTTTCCTCCGCCCTATTTCTAAATGTAGAAATGCCCTAAGACTCAGTCCTGGGCCACCTTTTATTCTCTATACTCTCTTTCTCTAAGTGATTTTATCTAGTCCCATGATTTTCAGTACTGTCTTTATGCCAATGACCCCCAAATCTATATCTCCAATGACTCCCGAATTTGCATTTCCTACCCTGACTTCTCTAAATTCAAAAATTTTAACTGTTAGCTTTGAAGTCTCCATCTTTAAATCTAATAGGTATCTCAAACTTCACATATTCAAAATATTTATCAAGAAAGGGGTGAATTTGCTATGAGCCATCCATAATTTCCCACCCAATGAAACATGTTTGGAAGACTCTTGGTCTGGTAAAGAGCTCTAATATGTGACTGAAAAGACAATTTCATAAAATATCCTTGACTTAAAAAAAAAAAAAACTTCTAAATTTTGTTTTGGGGTATAGCTGATTAACAATGTTGTGATAGTTTCAGGCAAACAGCAAAGAGACTCAGCCATGCATATACATGTATCCATTCTCCCCCAAACGCCCCTCCGCTCCAGGCTGCCACAAAACATCGAGCAGAGTTCCCTGTGCTATACAGTAGGACCTTGTTGGTTATCCATTTTAAAGATAGCAGTGTGTACATGCCCATCCCAAACTATCTCTTCCCCCATTCTCTTCACCCCCCTGCAATGGGATGCCCATGTTAGAGTACAGCTGATGAACAATGTTGTGATGGTTTCAGGTGGACAGCAAAGGGACTCAGCCATACATATACATCTCTTTTATGGCAGATCTTTTTATGCCAGTCAATGCATAGGTCAGTTGTAAGTCCATGATTGAACTTCCCTGGTTTAGGTGTCCATCTCTAAGCAACTGTAGCTAGGAATGTGAAATCATGTATTTCACTGTCAACTTAACAAGGGTTGTGTGGGGGCCCATTTCCCTTTGAAGAATCTGTCAGTGGAACATGTTTTACCTAGAAATGTCAAACTTCTTGAGTGTCCTAGCCATCAACACAAATAAAACCTCTAGCACAATAATGCACAGTCTGTCTTTTATATAATAGTTGAAAGCCAAAATGATCAGCCTGCCTTCTGAGTAAAAAACCATGAGGAAAATCTTCTAGAGACTAGTCACTTATTACTTTCCGATCTATACTACTTCAAGAGTTACTGAAATAAATAAGCAGAAAACAACACAAGATTTACAGTGTTGATCAAAATTAAGCAAATGAACACATGGCAATTCAAAGTGGGGATTGTAGGCATGTTAGTATCTATATAAACTGAGTCTTATTATCTTTGTATGAACCAACTCATGGGATAGGTCAGCAGAAATGAAAACAGATGGTAAGTGATTAACCTTGAGGATTCTTTTATGCCATTACCACTATGATGAGCTCTTTTCTCTAAGTGAGCTCTTTTCTCTAAGTGAGCTCTTTTCACCAGCATATTCCCACTTTCAACTGTCAATAATTTATAATATGCAAATTCCTGAGTTGCCCCAAACCCTCTGAAAAAGATTCCTGTGGGTTGGGTGGGGGACAGCTCAGAAATCTCTCTTTTTAGCACAGCCCTGGAAGCTATGTTTTATTTTTTAAATTTATTTTTAATTGAAGGATAATTTCTTTACAGTATTGTGTTGGTTTCTGCCCAACATCAACATGAATCAACCATAGGTATAGCTATGTCCCCTCTCTCTGGAATCCTCCTCCTACTTCCTTCCTCGGCTGTGTTTTATTAAATTCTGATGCACACTGAAGTTTGAGAACACTGTATAAAATTATCTGGTGCTGTTCTCCACTATATCTCCAACACCTAGAATAAATCTTGACACTGAGCAAACACTTATTAAAGATGGTTGAAAGACTGAATGAATGAGTGTGCCCCTTGGCATCTGAGGATTTTGTCACCTTACATCTTTAGAAATTACATAGAAGGGGGCACAGAGATATGTACTACATGCTTTTTGATCACTGGAAACACTAGCTTATTTTGGATGGTATCCAGGACATATGTATAGAAAACATAATCATTTTTATTTACTTCCTTCACTCAGCTAATCCTATAAATCTCAGCCCATTTAGCTCTGTAGGCTGCTTTGCTCAAGGGGTTTGCTCTAATTGTTCACACCATAAGGGTGGCACTTCTCAACTTGTCATTGTCACCAGGGGTGATAGTCAAAATATTGAACAATGTTAACAAAGCACAGGCACCAACTGATCACTATAGATTCCAGCTGTGAACAACTGGTAGGGCTAAACCAGAACATAATGGCTGAAGACCAAACTTGACCATTAGCCTTGTTGAGAAAACTAGGTGTTTGGCTCTACAGGTGATCTATATAAGGGTGAGAATTCCTGGATTGGGTCATAGCTCAGATTATCCTATGAGGCCAGAATAATGGCCTTTTAAAGATGTGTGTGTGCTAAGTTGCTTCAGTCATGCTGGACTCTTTGCAACCATATGGACTGTAGCCCTCCTCTGTCTATGGGGATTCTCCAGGCAAGAGTACTGGAGTGGGCTGCCATTCCCTTCTCCAGAGGATCTTCCTGACCCAAGGATTGAATCTGGGTCTCCCACATTAGCGGGTGGGTTCTTTACCACTAGTGGCACCTGGGAAGCCCCTTTTAAAGATTATCCACACCCTATTCCCTGAAACCTGTAAGTGTTATCCTAGATGGCAAAAGGGACTTTACAGATGTGATTAAATTAAGGATCTTGGATTGAGATTATCCTGCATTATGTGAGTGGACCCAAAATAAACAAAAGAATTCTAATAAGGCAAAGAGAGAGGCATATTGTCTGAGTCAAAAAAAGATGTGATAATGGAAGGGCAGGAGAGAAGGAGGAGAATTGAAAGTGCTCTGATGCTGGAAGATGGAGGAAGGGCCTATGAACTAAGGACCAAAATTGGTTCTTTTGAAACGAGAAGAGTACATCAAGGCTGTATATTGTCACCCTGCTTATTTAACTTTTACGCAGAGTGTGTCATGTGAAATGCTGGGCTGGATGAAGCACAGCTGGAATCAAGATTGCTGGGAGAAATATCAATAACCTCTGATCCCAGGGATGGAGGAACCTGGTAGGCTGCCGTCTATGGGGTCACACAGAGTCGGACACGACTGAAGTCACTTAGCAGCAGCGGCAGCAGATATGCAGATAACACCATCCTTATGGAAGAAAGTGAAGAAGAACTAAAGAGCCTCTTGATGAAAGTGAAAGAGGAGAGTAAAAAAGTTGGCTTAAAGCTCAGCATTCAGAAAACTAAGATCATGGCACCTGGTCCCATCACTTCATGGCAAATAAATGGTGAAATGATGGGAACAGTGAGAAACTTTATTTTGGGGGGCTCCAAAATCACTGCAGATGGTGACTGCAGCCATGAAATTAAAAGACGCTTGCTCCTTGAAAGGAAAGTTATGACCAACCTAGACAGCATATTAAAAAGCAGAGACATTAGTTTGCCAACAAAGGTCCAGCTAGTCAAAGCTATGGTTTTTCCAGTAGTCATGTATGGATGTGAGAGTTGGACTATAAAGAAAGCTGAGTGCCGAAGAATTGATGCTTTTCAATTGTGATGCTGGAGAAGACTGTTGAGAGTCCCTTGGACGGCAAGGAGATCCATCCAGTCCATCCTAAAGGAAATCAGTCCTGAATATTCACTGGAAGGACTGATGCTGAAGCTGAAACTCCAATACTTCGGCCACCTGATGCAAAGTATTGACTCATTTGATAAGACCCTGATGCTGGGAAAGATTGATGGTGGGAGGAAAAGGGTACTACAGAGGATGAGATGGTTGGATGGCATCACCGATGTGATGGGCATGAATTTGAGTAGGCTTCAGGAGTTGGTGATGCACAGGGAGGCCTGGCATGCTGCAGTCAATGATGTCGCAAAGAATTGGACAGAACTGAGTGACTGAACTGAACTGAAACTGGAAAAGCCAAGCAAGCATATTCTCTCCTGGAACAGCCTTGTTGACACCTTGATTTCAGAACTTCTAATGTCCAAAATTATAAGATGATAAACTTGTGTTAAGTCCAGAAATTTGTAGTGATTTATTATAGCAACAATAGAAAACTATACACTCTATAGGTATGTTTTTCATAGTTCAATTCAAGTTTGTAAAAAGATGTGATTCTTCTGTCCAATTCTGTTCAGTGTCAGAAAAAAATTTTTTTGGCTGTACCACATGGCTTGGAGGGTGGATCTTAGTTCCCTGACCAGGGATCAAACCCAGGCTTCCTGCTTGGCCCCTTAACCACTGGATCGCCAGGGAACTCCCAGTCTCAGAAATTTTAACATTGATGATTTAAGGTACTCTTAGTCAAATTTGCCATGAAGTAATTTTTTTGAAGTAAAAAGTTAGTACAAATCAAGGTTTTCCTCTTCTTTCTTCTTATTCTATGGGTTAGCATCTAAATACTACCAAAGTGGAAGACAGAGTATTTTGTCTGTGATCCTTTTCTGTTTTCTTTTGGTATTTGAGGAGAGTTTAGCTTTTGTTATATTTGGGCTGTTGGTATTTATCCATACCGGCAATCCACTCCAGTGTTCTTGCCTGGAGAATCCCAGGGACGGGGGAGCCTGGTGGGCTGCCGTCTATGGGGTCGCACAGAGTCGGACACGACTGAAGCGACGCAGCAGGAGCAGCAGCAGCAGCAGCAGCAGCAGCAGCAGCAGTGTTTCCTAATGTTTACAGTTCTACCAGTCCTACGTACCGTGCAATTGACATGGAATTCACTGTCAATTCCTTGTTTCCTTGTTAAAATTACAAGGCCCCTACACATCTCTCAGCCATTTGTAGCCTTATTGAAGGCGCAGATATCTTCCCATCACCCTTGTGTCTGGCCACCATTTTTGTGGACTTAACTGCCTTCTTGAGCTTCATCTGGGAAGTAAAATGCAAGTCTCTGCTCTTAATACTCCCCCAATTTTTCTGGGGTTTCCTTTACTCCTCTTCCCAGAGATTGGTCTCAATCCTCTTCCCTTCCTCAACTAATCCAACTTAATTTCATCTTGGATGTGGAAAACAGGCTTTTCTTTCATCATAAAATCTTTCCAATGCTCTTGTTTGTAAGATAACCTTTGTGCATTAAGTCTTTGCATGAAGTCTTCAAAGTTTTGAAACTCAAAACCTTTCTCTCTCTCTCTCTCACAAAACTTGGGTTTTGTAATTCAAAGCTTTATCTATTGAGACAGTGGCTCTGCCAAGGTTTTCAGAGATCTAATTCCAAAGTAAATGCCAAAAATATGACTGTTTGTTTTATGCATTGGGCCCTTGCCTGAGGTAATACGTCTCAGCCTCAAGGTCTGATTTTAATGGGAAATGTTGAGGGGTAATGAGGGGTAAAAAGAGAATGAAAATCCATCCGTTAATGCTTCCAGATATTATGCCTCTAGATGTTTCTCCCTAGTAAATCAATCATTGCATTTGGACTCCTCTACATAGGTGTTTTCCTCACTGCTTACTTCCATCAGCCCCCACCTCCCCCTACCCCCCGCCACACACAGCAAGTTATACAAGGCCATCATAAGACTCATCCAAGCTCTGTGGAGGCTCTGCCTTTGGTTGTGGCAGAATTCAGAGGGGAACTAAGTCTCTGACCAGATTCTGTGCATCCAGAATAAATAGCTCCCATATGTAAAGATTTATAATTCATAGGGGTAGTTATCAAGATAAGCTCCAAAAAGGATTGTGGTAAATTTTTAGCCCCTGAACTAAAAAGAAGCTACTGGTGTAAGTATAATTAAGAAAAGTCAGGAAGAACACAAGTATAGAGAAAAGTCAGGAAGAACACAAGATCAACCTGAACAGGGTTTCTCCTGCCTTTTCATACTCTCCTCATGCCCATTGCATGCACAAGACATGTGGACATACAAAAAAAGATCTTTCAAGCAGGGAATGATATGAACAGAGGATTTTGCAGAGGTGGGAAGAGAATGAGACATGTATTTGGAAGTCCTTGTATTCTGCCCACCTTTCTATTGGGTCAGATCTGAAGAATGGTAAAACATGATGGAAATCCCATTTACAGCTTGAGGAAATCAAAGGAGGATGGATTTAAGCTTTACCTCCTGGGAAGGTCCCAGTAAGCTGGGAAGCCTTGTTGAGCAATCACACATCCTTTCAATCCAACACAGCAGTCTTCTATGAGAGCTCTACTGTTTGGCAGGCTTGGCAAGAAAAAGTCAAAGATAAGTTTCCACTACACTGACCACCTGCCAACCTGCAACCCCTGTTTTCTGAATTGTCCAGGGACATAGGAGATGATATAAAAATGTCCTGTGGTTCCCTGAATTGAACGAGGGAAGTTATCTGAGAGAAAGAGAACCAGTGTGTTTCTAAGATGCTTTACACCAGGATGAAAGGATTCTGTGTATGATTTGAACAGTCTCTGCCATGGGTTGGGATATATAATAACACTCACTGGCTTATCAGCACAGGAGAGCTAAGTGGGAACTAAATATCCCTTAAAAAAGCAATTTCCTCTTCTGGTGTGCTGATGCAGTAATGGCTTCTAAGTTAGTCATAACTTCCTATTTCTATACTCTTTGACGACACCCTTGACATTGACTCCAGGCTTGGCCTTGTCGCTTGACTTGACAAGTGGGACCACATAAAATGTGACAGCAAGTAGACACTTGAAGGAATGCGGACATATTGCAGGCTGCCTTCTCTTGGCTTCTGTTGGAACTTCTGATCACTCTATGATCAGGCTGTTGGATTATGAAAGACGTGGTGCAGTTACTCTCTCATCCCGTCTGCCAGCCAGCCAATCTCCAGACATGAGAATGAGGTCCTTGACTGCCAATTGACTGTAGATGCATGGGTGAGTCCAGCTGAGGCTAGCCCAGATTGCTTACCCACAGAGTTGTGAGCTAAATAAAGGGCTGCCATTTAAAGCTACTAAGTTTTGAGGTAGCTTGTTAAGCAGCAAACGTTAGCAGAATACAGAGTTTAGGGGAACATTATGCAACACATATACCTAGGAACAGATGCAATGAGCCTGGAGCAGTAAGGAAGTAAGGCCAATGCAGTGGCCTTCCCTTTAGCTGCCTCCTCACCCCCTCCTGGAGCTGATCACTGATCCTGAGGAAGGAGTGAAACAGAGAGGCAAATCATGATTATAACTGAAGATACAATTTGAACTGGCTGAGAAATTACTGAACTTACCTGGATGTAACAGGCTTAAATTTTCTGCATCAGGCAGAATGTTGGCTCAGAGCAGAATACTTTCTTTTAAAGCATGTCTGAGCCTTTGACCAGGAAAATCCACGTTTGCTATACCTGATATTTCTGTATTAATGCCCTAGATTGAACCTGATATATCTGAATGGTTACGCCTAGAGCCATGCATTATACTCATGTACAAATATAAATTCAAATGAAAATCAGTTTGACTTACTTTCCAAGGTGCTACAAAGGAAGTGCCTTGCTGGGAGCTGGAGAAACATGAAAAAATATGGACACCTGTAATTGGTTCTCATTATTTTTTTAGTTTTGTTATAATGAAGGGCAAAATAGAAAGGAAGATATAATATTTTCTATAGTCAAAGTTTATGAATATTAATATTTTAACACCTAACATTAGGTGAATACTTAACATTGTGCATTGTTTTATGTAGTCCAACAACCTATATGGTAATAGATTTTTTTCCCATTTCATAGGTGAAGAAACTGAAAGTCAGATTAAGTTACTTAAGATCATGCAGTGAATAAAATGAATGAAATCCAAAACTTCCTGACTCCAAAGAATTTGATTTCATTTTGGCAAAACATTGCTTCTTAAATACATGGCAGCATTTTAAAACTTATTGCTACCAATGATTTTCCTTGCAAGAGAAAACAAGTGTTGTGAAGGACTGGAGAGTTAAATGAAGTGCTGAGGGACCACTTACAATTTCACTGGGGGACTCGGAATGTTGCGAGAGGAGCCACTTTGTTGCTTTTGGATGGATGATCTTGCTCAAGGGGCTTCACAGGAACTAAAGATGATGGCAGTGATTCCTATTGAACTTGGGTTAGGGAAGGAAAAGCTAAGTTTTTCTCTTGAAGTAATAGTGATTTGCAGTGAATTAGCCTGATAATAGCTTTCTTATCAAGAAAAATAAAGAAAATATATAATCTGAGGCCTGAAGACCAGGTAAGTACTGATTCCCAGTATTTGGAATTGGCGATTTTGATAAAATGTGTCCTATGTGTGACTTTCTACACAGGATCACTAATTTTAAAAATGCAACATTTGCATGCAAAAAGGATTCTCATTTGAAATCAGTTGCTGTGTATCATAGTCATTCCATCTCTGAATCACCACTCCCAGTTTCCAGCAGAGGCCTTAGATGGTAGAAAGTTCACTGCTTTCTATCCATTCTATCTTAGGGAGTGATCAGCATGGCACTAGGACCTGGCAGAGCTGTTTGCCTTGGTGCTATTCTGATGTTCTTGCCATCTGTGACTTTGCCTTGCCATAATGACCATTTTGGCCATTAGGTCACTGGAACCCTAAGTGCACCAACTGCTGCCAAATCTGAATCCATCCGTGAATGCAAATCAAAATGCAGTCACCCAATGGATTGGCTACACCTGACCTCCAGTTTTTTTTCTACCGAAGTAAAATCTATTCATTAGGAAATATCTTTCCTGGAGGCAGAAAGCAAAATGATTGGGTTGAATGTATGCTCTGAAGGCAATCTTTAGACTAAAAAGAGGTCATGTATGTGGAAGGGCCTAGATAGGGTGCACTTACCAAACCTTTGTTGCCTTGCCTTTTCATGTTCATTTTCAAATAATGAATATGATATGGGGAAAAAAGGGTATATTTTTTCTATGAAAAACTGAGCTATTTTGAAGATTGTCAGTGAACAGCTTAGTCTTTAAACTTTTTTCAATGAAATCTCATAATTTTGTGAAATGTATGCCCTTTGATTATGCTAGGGGTTGTCAACATTCATAGAAAACATATTCAATATCTTTTTTCAAGTACATTTGATTTTATTTTTAAATACTAGACAAAGTACATGATTCTGTATGAGATACTGCATTTTTCTGGAATATAGTTTCTGAAATCTTAGAAATTTCATTTTAACTCCCAACTACCAAGTTGTTAGTTCCTTGTTGCTATGGAAACCATTGGTATAAATTACCACTAAATACAGTGGATGGTAGTTAGACTCTTGTTTGGTGGGGGCAACTGCCTCTCTCCTTTGCGATTAGAAAATTACTACCTTTTGATTGGAAAGAAAAAGTCATATGGGTTTAAGTTATTTCTTTAGAAAAACACACCTGCTGGACTTGCTCTCTCTCTTCTTTTTTTTTCCTGTCTATTTTAGCCATAGATGGATAGGCCAGGGAACTAGGGGTAGCTTTTAGAGAGAACCTGTTGACAAGTGACATGATCTTTCCCCTTCCCAGCAGATGTCCCCTTGCTAATTCTGAGAGGCAGAGATCCTTTGCCAAAAGTCTCTCAAACTGATCCCTTCCTTTTTTCTCCTCTTCCATCACTTTGATCCAGCCTCTCATTGTCTTGAACTGAGACTTTACAATCCCCTCAAAATTGGTCTCCCTATGTCAAGACTCTCTTTCTTATATTTCATCCTTCATTATGTATCAGATTAATTTCTGAGCCAGACTGCTTGTGGTTCAAATCCCAGATCTGCCACTGACAAATTGTGTGCCCTTTGGGCAAGTTGCTTAACCTTTCTGTCTCAATTTCTTCCTGTGTAAAACAGAGACAGTAATAATATCTATCTCCTAAGGTTTTTGGAATGAATAAGTTAATTCATGTAAAGCACTAGTACAATATCTGACACATAAGAAGCACTGAATACAATTTAATTTTTCCTAGTTTCCCTAGAACATCACTTTCCAGTATTTTCTCTTTGCAGTTCAAATACTTCAATGATTCTCTATCAGACTCCTTGCACTGACATTTACAGCCTTTTCTGAATCTCAATATCTAGTAATATATAATGCAATAAATGATAATATATAGTTAATTATTATATTTCCAAATGTATCTAAGAGGTGGCAGTGAGGAGTGGCAAGAATACTGGCTTGGGAGTAATTCACACCTGAGGTTCAATTTCAGCTCAATTGCCATATAATCTTAAGCTATTTGGTCTTCAGTTTCTGCTTCTATAAAATTCAAATAATAAGTGCTACACTCATGGGAGTTCTTCTGAGAATTAAACAAGACAACCTTTACAGAAGCACCTAGCATAGTACCTCCTACAGCAAGTTCTTAACAAATAGTGTTTTCTTCCCCACCCCTCACCTCGTCTTTAGTCATGCTGTTAATGGGCTGAACTGTGCCCCTCCCCCATATTGGTATGGTGAAGCCCTCGTCTCCAGTACCTCAGAATAGAGATATTTTGCAGATAGTGCCTTTAAAGAGGGAATTAAGTTAAAACGTGACTATTAGGGTGGGTACTTATCCAATCTGACTGTTCTTGTAAGAGAAGGCAATTTCGACATAGGGAGAAAAACCAGGGGTGTGCACACACACAGGAAAGATCATGTGATGACTGAGAGAAGGCCAAGGAGAGGAGTTCAGAAGAAACCAGACTGGCTGACACCTTGATCTTGGACTTACAGACTCCAGAACTGTGACAAAATAACTATCTGTTGTTTAAGCCCCCCAGTCGCTCAGACAAACCAATACACTCATCTGCTTGTTATTTCTCAGCCATGTGTAAACTGCCACCTTTCAATCTCCAGCTTCGTAAGCAGACAGTGAAAGGTGGGATCAGATATACTTTCCACGGTGAGAAGCCATTTACATGGCTCCATCTGAGACCTTCTCCATGGGTCGCCACCATGTTTGATGCCAAAACATCCTATCATCCCAGCCGTTAGTGACTGGGCCTTACCTAAACTCACTTATCCAGAGAGAGGCTAGCATAAGCCTCTCCTAGAAGTGGTACTTGAAACTCAGTAGTAACTGTCCAGTCCACTTAGATTCTCTGTTGAGGTACATGTATGAAAAACACAGAGTATCAGTAGATGATAGAGTGCGCAAGGAACTAGAGACACACAGGATTAATAATCAGGATTAATCAACAGGATTGATAATAATCAGAAGCTATAAATACACAGGGACATAGTTGACAGAGAGACTATCACGTCATTTTTAGGAGAGTAGGAACACAGAAAGATGCAAGTAGAGAGGAAAACAGAGACAAAATGAAAAGAGCTGAAGATGTCAAGTCATGATTAGAGCTGAAAGTAATAGATGACTTTCTGGTTACTTAAAAATTTTTTTTGACTTGCTATTCAGTTACTAAAGCTGCACGTTCTGAAAGATGTTTTAGGTTCACACCAGGCTGTGGGGCTGCTGAGACCATTTTCTATATTTCCTACTTCCCCAAGTAGTCTTACACTGTATGGTTACTTCTCACTGATGTAACTTGCCTGAGCCTTTATTCTGTCAACTTAAAGGAACTATTTGATAAACTTGGAAAGTTATCACCTTTCCTCTTCCCTTTTCTAAGGCCTGCCCTTCCCCTGTGACCTAACTCAAGTCATACTGTTCCAATAAAGCCCATTTTAACTGCTTCAGGATTGGACAACCATATATCACTTACTGGCTTCCCTGTGTATTTGGGCCTTGGTGGTGGTTTAGTCCCCATGGGCTGTAGCCACCAGGCTTCTCTGTCTGTGGGATTTTCCAAGCAAGAATACTGGAGTGGGTTGCCATTTCCTTCTCCATTATGTGGTCCTTAGTAGTTCATTTACAATATTTATTTCTGTATTAAAAAACCCATGGAAGAATCCCTTGCTTACAAACTCCTGAGTCATTGGATATGTTTGAATATCCTAGAGCTTTATAGATTCACAAATGTGTAATTTAGACTTACGCTAATGAAGAATGGTCTTCTCCATATTATTTGTATTAGTGGGGCAAGATTGGGCCAGCCCTACCATACATCTGGTCTTCCTTGTTATCAAGGGAGTTCCTGACAGGGCTGTATTTGGCACCTAACCTTCTAGTATCTTAACAGGTTTGGCACCCAGAAGAGGTATCATGTCACATGAATTGTATCGAGACATGAGATTTATCTTCAAAGTCATTCTCTAAAGACCAAAAGGTCAACATTATGCCCTAGTTTGATTCTATTATTCTTTAATAAGCAGTCATCAAAAACGTTGTCCATTTCCCCCATGCTGCCCATTGTAATTGGCTCCCCCTGGGGTGGCATGAGGGCCCATGCCCTTGTTTAGGGCAATTGTTAGGGCCTGACTGTCTAGAGTAATAAAGGTGATGACCACAACAGTCTCAGCTACTGTTGAAAAATTGCAATTTGCTCTTATGTGAATTAATCACTGGAGGATTCAACTAACCCTCCTATTAATGACCTAATGAACAAAGGTGTTTCTAATTTAATGTCTGAGCCTTTCCATTCCCTCCTCTTTAGATGTATTAGTGTCTAAAGATTTGGAGGAATTTGCTTGAAAGCGGCTGGAGTAACTCTTCTGAGAGGGTAAAGACCTTCCTGCAGTATTTGAAACAAGCAGGAGATGTGCTTGTTAGCACTTTGAGGATGACAGCCTAGATATTTCCCAAGCACTAAAATTTGACCTGGAATGACTTTAAGCTCAGAACTCTTCTTCTACTGTCCCTTGTTGTTGCAGTTCCTTAGATGTTGATTAGCTATATTACATGGCTTTGGGAAAGTGTTCCACAAACCAAGAAACGTTGAATTACCACCTACTCTGGATAAATTGAAGGCATCAGAAGCCAGCAGAATCTCTGGAGTAGGAAATGGAGCCATGTTGCAGTCTTGTTAATAGCCTCCCAGGACATATTTGGTGCCAACACTTTGGGCTTTTGGTTCCTTTATCATGATCACTGGTTAATTGCATGGATGGAAACAAAACAGCAGACCACTGAGAGCTAGAACAAATAAGTTGTTTTGGTAAAAAAGTGGAGATGATGAAGACAGGGATAGAGACAAGAAACTGAGTACCTTCTCTGTACCAGGTAGTTATTTGATGCTATATCTCCTGTAACACAAAACCCTGTGGGTAAGTACTACCCAGTTTCTCAGGATGGGGAAACTGAGGCACAGAGGGGTAAAAGGGTTTGTTCAAGTTTGCACAGCTTATAAAAGTGGCAAAGGTGAGATAAGAAACCATATTTTTTTTTTACTCCAGAGCTGACATTTTAAACTACCAAGGTATTATATCTTAGTACATTTTCATGTTACTACTGGCCCTTAAATGCTCACTAATACACTTGATTGATTCATCAGATTAGCCAGCATTCATCTTGTGTGGACCTGAGTTAATGGTATATAGAGCAGAGGAGTTTTAATGGATGGTTAAAAGAAGCAAAGCATACTCCAAAGCAAGGATCGAACATCATCTGTCTAACTGGTATACTGAGAAGTCAGGACTGTTTCAATAAGAGACTTCTGCAGGGGTAGCAGGTACAACCTCAACGAAGAAATCACCATCTACTAGTAGATTTTGAAACCTTATGTGGTAGGTCTCCAAGCTACTTGTCATTGTCGCTCGCTGGGCTTTCCAGGTGGCGCTAGTGGTAAAGAATCCTCTTGCCAATGCCCGAGAAGTAAGAGTTAGCTTCGATCCCTGGGTCTGGAAGATCCCCTGGAGGAGGGCATGGCAACACACTCCAGTATTCTGGCCTGGAGAATCCCATGGACAGAGGAGCCTCGTGGGCTATAGTCTATACGGTCACAGAGAATCAGATACGGCTGAATCAGCTTAGCGCACACACATGCACCCTCACTTACACTGCTGGTAGGTGGCAGAGGTGATCAAGCCCTGACTGCCTGGCTGCCCATTTGTGAATGTAGCCACTACTCCCTGCTGCTATTGTCACTCCCTACCCTTCCATCAGAATTTTCTCTGACGAGATCAGTTAGTTACACCTTACTGTTTTGTGCTGACAGAGTTCAAATATGCCAAGGATGCTAAGTAACTGTAACACTTAGATTCATTGTATGCATTGTATTTATTATCTTATTCTACTGTTTTCACAAAGACAATTCTGATGCATGACTGGGCTACCTGGTTGGGAATTGAATAGTCCATGTGGACAATGACTATATTTACTAGAGTCAACTCTTGGCTAACCCCAAGGACAAATCTTTCTAAGTCCTTACTGACATTGTCTACCTAGGCTGCTGATTTAAGCCTTTTGTTGACAGAAAGAAGATCATTATTTATTCTAGCTCAGCAGGAGTACAAACAGATTTCTCCTCTCCCCTTACTCTTCCTTTTGCTTGTAGGCTGACTTCCTTATTACACATTAGATTTATAAAATAAAGCTTTTATCAACAGGTCCTAGAATCTTGGCATTATTAGAAACCTGAGAAATCATGGCTAACGCCATTACTTATGCACAGATTGAAAACTGAAACCAAGGGGAATGATGAGAACTGCACAAAGTTATTCAACGAGTTAGCTAGTTAATGCTAAATTAAAAACCCCATGATCTCCAATTCCATGTTGACATTCTATGAGTGTCTTCTTTTTCTTCTTTCTATAAAAATCTGGGAGTCCTTGTAGAAACTCTATTCCCCCCACCTTTATTATTATTCATGAGATTATTATTTACAAAATATCTTCAGCTTTTAAAAATAAATGCCTTCAATTAGTATTGATCTTTTGTGTCCTTAGTGTAACTTTCCTGACTTGGGGAATTTATCCCTCATCTGGAGAGCTGGAGGCTGGAAGGAGAGGCACAGAGAGGAAGAACACATAGTTTTAAAAGGTTCTCTGTTGCTGCAAATTGCATTTCCCTCACCGATACTTTCTGTGGTCCCCATCCCTCTATGTCTAGCTTAAATATCAATGGCAGCTCAAAGTCTCACCAACTTTGAGTCCCTTAGGACAGAATTTCCTAAGTGGTGGCATCAGCGATTGAGACTCAAATTCCCTTTCATGATCAACATCTCACATGACAAATAATGCATGAGGCTTAAGTATTCCCTCTGTCTCAATCTTTGCATTTTTATTTTCTGGAAAGGCTAGCAAAGGTTTTCCAAAATTCCTTTGCTGAAATATTCATGCCTGGTCTATTAGGCTGAAGGACACATTTATAAGACAGAGGCTTCTCTAACATAAACAGGAGGCTTTGGACCCAGCTGGTGTTTGACAGTGGGGATATTTATCTTCAGTTAGCCTTTTGTTGGGGGACTTTCTTCCATCACAAAAGCCCCCTTGTAGTATTCACTAGTAGAATTCATTAACTCCTTTGTATCTGGGGCATTGCTATCACAAACTGATATTTTAAGAGAAATCAATTTATTAGGCTATATAAGACATAAAAATCAGGCAATAATATAGCTTATTCAGTAAAATAGGTAGGACACAGGTCTGGTGTGAAAGTGAAAAACCTGAAATGACCATATGGGGAGAAATAGTTCTTATTCCTTTCAACGGGAATATTAAAAATTTGCACAGAAGAAAACATAAGCAACATTTTCCTGCTTCACCTAGTTTTCAAATTTTTAAATTTATTTTCTTTTCATTTTTATTGGAGTAGAGTTGATTTACAATGTTGTGTTAGTTTCAGATGTACAGCAAAGTGAATCAGCTATATGTACACATATATCCATTTTTAAAGATTCCTTCCTATATGGGCCATTACAAAGTATTGTCTACTTCACCTCGTTTTATCTTAGAAACAAAAAGCTCTTAATATACAAACAGTATTTAGTTCTGGGTAGAATCAGGCATTTATTTTAAATTGAATATCTTGGGTCTTTGGAACTAAAAAAGAAATGAACATGTACGGAGTGCTGCTTTGTATTGGGCCCTGTATCCAGCACTTTATGTATACTCTCTAATGAAATTAATTACATGGACTCTAATTATTTCAATAGCACAGGGAGGTTGGTATTATTGCCCCTACTTTATAGAAGGATAGGGAATCCTGGTGTGCTGCAGTCCATGGGATGGCAAAGTGTCAGATACAACTTAGTGGCTGAGCACACACACTTCAGAGAAAGGGAAATGAGTGTGCCAGTTCTGGACCTGTATGCCCTCAGATCCATTCCTTGTTTTTCCCTTACCCTGCCAACGCCTGCAGACTCTATTTCTCAGGCTCCTGTGATAACTAGCTTCTGGATGTATTCAGTGCAAGGGAGATGCTAGAAAAAGGTTGAAGGTCAGGAAGAAGGAAGAGGCCAGGGTATTTATCACCCTTCTCCACTTTCCATCCTGGGGCAGTGCCTTCAGAAGTGGCTGCCTTTCCTCTGTGGCTCCAACTACCATCAGGTAGACCCTGCTGTGGTTCCAGCATCTTCTAGGGGACTTTTGTCCCTGGACTCTGGGAGTACCATCTGTTCTCCTTGCCTCTCCAGTCCTAAGAGTGCTCATGGCCTCCTGCTGTTTCTAATATCTGGGTTGCCTCCCTTTCCTCTTTTTGGCTTCTCAGCTCCTGAATCACTGCATAATGCATTTCTTATCTTAAATACCCTCTATTCCAAAGACTATATTGAAAATGGGTTTTGATTTCCTCATTGGGCCCTGATTGATATACTGAGGCTTTATCCCCAGTCATGTGGCTAGGAGGTGACTAAGACTCAAAAGTGTATACTCTTTCCTCTTGGTTTGAAAATATCACGGATTTATGATCTCTCTCTCTCTTTCCCTGACTCTATCTCTCTCCCTTTGACTCTAAGACTTTGAAAGTCTTTGAAGGAAGAAACAGTTTTAAAACATTTACTCTGCAAAAATCATATTTCTGCTTCCTCAATACTCTCCATCCCTACTTTATCAGAATCCAAATTAATGAGAGTTTGTTCTACTGTCTTCTAGCTAGCTGTTGATTTTACACATTGAGGTTTTCAAAAAGCCTTCTTTGTAGAGTTTGTCCTTTGTTAGCACAATGGAAATATTTTCTTTAGGTTTTGCAATTCCTCGATGTCATCCCACTCTACTCTTATTCAGAACAGTGTTCCCTATTTTTTTTTTCCAATTTCATTTCTTCTACTTATGTCAAATCTAGTGCAGCACACTTTTTCGAGGCCTGGACCTCTGTGAAGCAAAAACTGCCCAAGGTCATACTGTCAGTCTAGATCTGAGCTTCCTTCAAGTAAGTGAGACAGATGGGAATGGGGTGAGCAGGGTGGATGCAGGGAGGGAGAGAGGGAGGGGAGAGGGTGGGAGAGAGGGAGAGAGAGAGAGGAGGAGGAGGAAGATTTGAGAAAAGGCAGTGAAGAGCAAAAGGGGGCAAGTTATGAGGAAGGAGGGAGAGAAAAATAGATTTAATGGATTAAGGCAAATGTATTGAGTTTTTCAGGTCATATTTAAAAATATGGGAACTTGCAATAATGGAACATGAAGGTAGCAATTGTCATGTTTCCTTCATTACCAAACGTTGTTTTTTTCCTCATTGAACTGAGACAGTTTTCTAAACCAAGATACCACCTTGTGTTAATGATAGATCTTCTTCAAAAGAACTTGCGATCCTTCAAGAACAAGTCAGCAGAAAGCCAGCTAGGTCTTCATTCTGGGAATATTGTTGAGATTTGGTTGATTTGTTCAGATCCTTTTTGTCCAAGTTTATGAAAATTAAGTACCACTTTCTTCATTCTCTATGCAGAGTCAGGACATCTTTTATTTGGGAGCTGATATTTGGGGTGGGGATGGTGATTTATGGAAGTTTTATAAGATACCTGCTTGGCTACATACTGCTAGTCTTCGGTCAGAGGCTGTCATTTTCTCTGACTGACACTTGACGTGGCAGAAGCTTGTTTTATATATAGCACACAAGCCCTTTTTTGGCTGGTTTGAAGATTTATGACTGACTTTTCCTATAAACAGGCAGCAGGTGTCTTGACTGAAATAGCATTTTTCTTGATGGTTTAGTAGAGGGAGCCTTCAAGCCTAAGGAGAGGGCTTCGGGAAGTTTGTCAAGACGACTTGCTTCCGCTGGCACTTGCACTAGATCCAGGAAGACTGGGAAATCAAAGAGCCTTTTCTGGAAGGCCCCTCCACTTTCAGTGACTCTTTTTTCCTCTCTACCTTCTTTCTCTACCCTTCCCAGAATTAACTCTCTCTCCCCTTATCCAGAACTCCAGAGACCTCAGGGCACTCTTCCCAGGAAGTAAATGAGACTCTCTTTCCTTGTCACGATGTTTAGATGCTGGGCCTTTTCCATTAGGGATGTCTAATTTGAGGTCTAAAATTGTATTTTAGCAATGTTTATGAGTGTATCAGTGCCATCCCTTTCTTAAGTATTTGGCATTAAAAAAAATTGGAGTATAGTTACTTTACAATGTCATGTTAGTTTCTGCTGTACAGCAAAGTGAATCAGCTCTACGTTTATATATATACATATATATCCCCTATTTTTTCAATTTCTTTCCCATTTAGGTCACCACAGAATACTGAGTAGAGTTCCCTGAGCTATAGGATCTCATTAGTTATGTATTTTCTGCATAAGTGCATGCTAAGTCGCTTCAGTCATGTCTGACTCTTTGTGACCCTATGTGACCCTATGTGTCTCCTCTGTCCATGGGATTCTGCAGGCAAGAATATTGGAGTGGATTGCCATTTCCTTCTCCAGGGGATCTTTCCAACCCAGGGATTTTCTGGAGAAGACTCTTGAGAGTCCCTTGGACTGCAAGGAGATCCAACCAGTCCATTCTGAAGGAGATCAACCCTGGGATTTCTTTGGAAGGAATGATGCTAAAGCTGAAGCTCCAGTACTTTGGCCACCTCATACGAAGAGCTGACTCATTGGAAAAGACTCTGATGCTGGGAGGGATTGGGAGCAGGAGGAGAAGGGGATGACAGAGGATGAGATGGCTGGATGGCATCACGGACTCGATGGACGTGAGTCTGAGTGAACTCCGGGAGATAGTGATGGACAGGGAGGCCTGGCATGCTGTGATTCATCGGGTTGCAAAGAGTCGGACATGACTGAGCAACTGAACTGACTGAGTGTACATATGTCAGCCCCAATCTCCCAGTCCATCCCACCCTCTCCTCTCCATTTGATAGGGATCTTCAGTTCATAAAGGCAGACTGGTGATTTGAATATCCTGCAGGGAGTTTTTTGGTCACTTCTTTTTTTTTTTTTTTCTTTTCAAAGTCTTCTTAAATTGAGTCTGCCTTAGGGCTTTGGGGATGGTACAAGTCTCTTTCCCTCTAGTCAAATGCCTGACATTGCCAGAAGACTTGAAGTCTCAAGTCTTATACTCTTAATACCCAGACTGATGCCACTGTGAGAAAACTCTTCACCTCTTTTATCAGCAAAAGTGTTTGCTTTCTTCTTTTCTTTGGTGAAGCTTTGGGAATCCCTTTAGTCAGTAATCTAATGTTAAAATGTGGTGGTGGTGGGGATTCTCAATTAGTTAGTTAGTGGTTATTACTATTTAAACTGCATCTTAGAAGCTCAACTCTGAGTCAGTCTCGTTGTCTGCCGTATCCCCACTAGTGGCATTCCTTTGGGTTGAAGCAGAAAAACTTAGTAGGCAATATATTCTCTGTGTACCGATCACTAAAACATTGCCATTGGCAAGTGTGTTGGGAGCAAGGAGATTGGACCCATGAGGCAGTTTCAACCCCACTGAAGGCTCCAGCCTAGGGCACAGTGGGGCTGGTGGACATTGGAAACCCCAGAGAAGGAGTGCTGGGATGAGAAGGTTGATTGAAGATGAAAGGGAGTGGCGGCAAAGGCTCACCTTGTCTGGGGAGAAGCTGCAGAGGGAGCCTGTACAATCTTCTGTTCTTGGCTGTTTCTTCGAGTCATTCTGTATTCCATCACAGGAGTCCATTTGATTTCCTGACCATTGAACAAATTTTAACTTGTTCTCACTTATTCAGGCTAAGGTGTTTTTCTTTTTTCCTTCTGTAGGGTGAAGAGTTCAGAGAGACAACTGCTTCGACCATTTCTGTTTCTTGAATTTGACTTTCTTTCTCCTTCAAATTATTTGACATTACCCATGAATATTTCTCCACAAAATGTGTCATTCCGAATTTTTCTTTTCTAGGCAAATCATGCATTTTTCCTGATGCTTTGGGGGCTCTTTTCCTGCAAGCTAACATAGCCTGGTTGATTTCTATAGAGGGAATGGTAACAGGTGGAAAGGAATATTCTGGATATATTAGCTTTGCTGTTATTCAATGTGGATCAAATTCAGACTGGCCTGCCAATCCATAGGGAATCCTAGTTTTTCTTCTTAATCCTCAGTACTGTACCCACCGCTAGAATAAAGACAATTAAATATCTCATTTGGAAAGAAGGGGATAAAGAAATCATTCAGGAAATCAGAAGCAAAGAGCTATAGATATTGATAGGATAGCTTAATGTCTCAAAGTAATTTGGTCTTATTTCAGTCCATACTCTGATAAGTGTATTTATAAGCATTAATTTTAAAAGTAGGTGTAAGGCAATGAGCAACACTTTTCCAAAGATATCCTTTCCTAGTCTTGGTATCTGCAGTATGCCTGTAATGCAGCTGTTTACCTGTCAGAAGGGTTTCTTTTCCAGGTTGGGTCTAGAGTGAAGACTCTAGTTGGGTCCCATCACTTCATGGCAAATAGATGAGAAAACAATGGAAACAATGACAGACTTTATTTTCTTGGGCTCCAAAATCACTGCAGATGGTGACTGCAGCCATGAAATTAAAAGATGCTTGCTCCTTAGAAGAAAAGCTATGACCAACCTAGACAGCATAATAAAAAGCAGAGACATTGCCACAAAGGTCCATCTAGCCAAAGCTATGGTTTTTCCGGTAGCCATGTATGGATATGAGAGTTGGACTATAAAGAAAGCTGAGTGCCGAAGAACTGATGCTTTTGAACTTTGGTGTTGGAGAAGACTCTTGAGAGTCCCTTGGACTGCAAGGAGATAGGGCCAGTCCATCCTAAAGGAAATCAGTCCTGAATATTCATTGGAAGGACAGATGTTGAAACTGAAACTCCAATACTTTGGCCACCTGATGTGAAGAACCAACTCGTTGGAAAAGACCCTGATGTTGGGAAAGCTTCAAGGCAGGAGGAGAAGGGGACACAGAGGATGAGATGGTTCGATGGCATCACCGACTTGATGGACATGAGTTTGAGCAAGCTCTGGGAGTTGGTGATGGACAGGGAAGCCTGGTGTGCTGCAGTCCATGGGGTCGTGAAGAATTGGACACACTGAGGGACTGAAGTGAAGGGAGAATGAGGAAGTTTAACTCCTACACTTAAAGCAGCCTAATAAATTTTGCCCTTATTGCAATCTATGTTTACACAGACTACATCCTTTTCAGTAACATTGGTGGGAACTGAAATTAAAAGACGCTTACTCCTTGGAAGGAAAGTTATGACAAACCTAGACAGCATATTAAAAAGCAGAGACATTACTTTGACAACAAAGGGCCATCTAGTCAAAGAGATGATATGGATGTACGGATGTGAGAGTTGGACCGAAAAGAAGCTGAATTCCGAAGAATTGATGCTTTTGAACTGTGGTGTTGGAGAAGACTCTTGAGAGTCCCTTGGACTGCAAGGAGATCTAACCAGTCCATCCTAAAGGGTGTTCACCAGTCCTGGGTGTTCATTGGAAGGACTGATGCTGAGGCTGAAACTCCAATACTTTAGCCACCTCATGTGAAGAGTTGACTCATTGGAAAAGCCCCTGATGCTGGGAGGGATTGAGGGCAGGAGGAGAAGGAGATGACAGAGGATGAGATGGCTGGATGGCATCACTGACTCAATGCACATGAGTTTGGGTGAACTCTGGGATTTGGTGATGGACAGGGAGGCCTGGAGTTCTTCGATTCATGGGGTCTCAAAGAGTCGGACACGACTGAGCAACTGAACTGAACTGAACTGAACTGAACTGAGATAGCTTAGTAGTGTCAAAAGTAGGCACTGTGATTAATTTCCTTTCTGTACTAGCAAACACATAGGGCTTTTCAGTAAGACCTCGGTTTTACTCACTTAACCATGTGAGTTTAGGTGAACTATTTCACCTTTCTCCATCTACTCCTCATTTTAAAAATAGGAATAACACTTGCCTTGTACAACTTTTGGAAAGATTAAATGAGCTAACATTAGAGGCTTATTATAGGGACTTCTCTGGTGGTCCAGTGGTTAAGACTCCATGTTTACACTGTAGGGTGCACGTTTGATCCCTGCTCAGGGAACTAAGATCTTACATGTTGCATGGCCAAAAAGAAAATGCTTCTTACCATGCCTAGAACACAGTGGCATCTCAACAAAAGTTTGCCAGGTTAATTAGTTCCTCACTGGAACACAACAGTGAAAATCAATTTTTTTTTAATGCTAACAGACACCAGTCCCTTGGGATGTGTTCCTACTTTGTGCAGATTCAGCCTCAACACAACTGGATTGTCATTCACTTCATGGATCTGTACCTCGTATCCCTGTGGATCTCCTTTGAGCCATCACCTATCCTCCCTTACCTTTTTTTCCTTAGTAAAAGCTCTTTGGCTTTGCGGAAGAGCTTTGAGCATATATACTGTTTGTTGGCTCCTGAAAAAGCAAGGTGACTAATTTGGTAGTGAGGATTTGTATAATACTGACATTTTGTAAGACAGTTTTCTATACTTGCCTATTTGTTGTTGTTCAGTCGCTCAGTTCTGTCCAACTCTTTGTGACCCCATGGACTGCAGCACACCAGGCTTTCCTTCCTTCTCCCAGAGTTTGCTCAAATTCCTGTCCATTGAGTCGGTCATGCCATCCACCCATCTCATTCTCTGTCACCCCCTTCTCCTGCCCTCAGTCTTTTCCAGCATCAGGGTCTTTTCCAATGAGTTGTCTCTTTGCATCAGGTGGCCAAAGTATTAGAGCTTCAATATCAGTCCTTCCAGTGAGTATTCAGTGTTGATTTCCTTTAGGATTGACTGTTTGATCTCCCTGCAGTCCAGGGGATTCTTAAGAGTCTTTTCCAACACCACAGTTCAAAAGCATAAGTTCTTCAGTGCTCAGCTTTCTTTATGGTCCAACTCTCATATCCATACATGACTACTGGAAAAACCATATCTTTGACTATATGGACCTTTGTTGGCAAACAAATATCTCTGCTTTTTAATACTTGCCTATACCTTAGGCTAAATAATATGTTATTAGCCTTCCAGATGTGAGGAATAAACAAATTAAATGCTGGAGTTCAGCTCTGTTCAGTTCAGTTGCTCCGTTGTGTCCGACTCTTTCTGATGCCATGGACTGCAGCACTCCAGGCTGCCCTGTCCATCACCAACTCCCGGAGTTTACTCAAACTCATGTCCATTGAGTCAGTGATGCCATCCAAACCTCTCATTCTCTGCCATTCCCTTCTCCTCCCGCCTTCAATCTTTGCCAGCATCAGGGTCTTTTCAAATGAGTCAATACTTCGCATCAGGTGGCCAAAGTATTGGAGTTTCAGCTTCAACATCAGTCCTACCAATGAATATTCAGGACTGATTTCCTTTAGGGTTGACTGGTTGCATCTCCTTGCAGTCCAAGGGACTCTCAAGAATTTTCTCCAACACCACTGTTCAAAAGCATCAATTCTTTGGCACTCGGCTTTCTTTGTAGTCCAACTCTCTCATCCATATATGAATAGTGGAAAAACCATAGCCTTGACTAGATGAACCTTTGTTGGCAAAGTAATATCTCTGCTTTATAATATGCTGTCTCGGTTGGTCATAACTTTCCTTCCAAGGAGTAAGCGTCTTTTACTTTCATGGCTGCAGTCACCATCTGCAGTGATTTTGGACCCCCCCAAAATAAAGTAAGCCACTGTTTCCCCATCTATTTGCCATGAAGTGATGGGACCAGATGCCATGATCTTTATTTTTGAATATTGAGCTTTAAACCAGCTTTTTCACTCTCCTCTTTCATTTCCTCAAGAGGCTCTTTAGGTTCTTCTTCACTTTCTGCCATAAGGGTGATGTCATCTGCATATCTGAGGTTATTGATATTTCTCTCAGCGATCTTGATTCCAGCTTGTGCTTCATTCAGCCTGGCATTTCTCATGATGTACTCTGCTTAGAAGTTAAATAAGCAGGGTGACAATATACAGCCTTGATGTACTCCTTTCCCTATTTGGAACCAGTCTGTTGTTCTATGTCTAGTTCTGACTGTTTCTTCCTGACTTGGATACAGATTTCTCAAGAGGCATGTCAGGTTGTCTGGTATTCCCATCTCTTGAAGAATTTTCCACAGTTTGTTGTGATCTACATAGTCAAAGGCTTTGGCATAGTCAATAAAGCATAAATAGATGTTTTCCTGGAACTCCCTTGCTTTTTCGAAGATCCAGTGGATGTTGGCAATTTGATCTCTGGTTTCTCTGCCTTTTCTAAAACCAGCTTGAACATCTGGTAGTTCACAGTTCATGTATGTTGAAGCCTGGCTTGGAAAATTTTGAGCATTACTTTACTAGCATGTGAGATGAGTGCAATTGTGTGGTAGTTTGAGCATTCTTTGGCATTGCCTTTCTTTGGGACTGAAATGAAAACTGACCCTTTCCAGTCCTGTGGCCACTGCTGATTTTTCCAAATTTGCTGGCTTATTGAGTGCAGCACTTTCACAGCATCATCTTTTAGGGTTTGAAATAGCTCAACTGGAATTCCATCACCTCCACTAGCTTTGTTCCTAGTGATGCTTTCTAAGGCCCACTTGACTTTACATTCCAAGATGTCTGGCTCTAGGTGAGTGATCACACCACCATGGTTATCTGGTTCTTGAAGATCTTTTTTGTACAGTTCTTCTGTGTATTCTTGCCACGTCTTAAATATCTTCTGCTTCTTTTAGGTCCATACCATTTCTGTCCTTTATTGAGCCCATCTTTGCATGAAATGTTCCCTTGGTATCTCTAATTTTCTTGAAGAGGTCTCTAGTCTTTCCCATTCTATTGTTTTCCTCTATTTGTTTCAGTGATCACTGAGGGAGGCTTTCTTATCTCTCCTTGCTATTCTTTGGAACTCGACATTCAAATGGGTGCATCTTTCCTTTTCTCCTTTGCTTTTGGCTTCTCTTCTTTTCACAGCTATTTGTAAGGCCTTCTCAGACAGCCATTTTGCATTTCTTTTTCTTGGGGATGGTCTTGCTCTCTGTCTTCTGTACAATGTCACGAACCTGCATCCATAGCTCATCAGGCACTCTGTCTGTCAGATCTAGTCCCTTAAATCTATTTCTTACTTCCACTGCTGGAGTCCAAGCCCCTTGTGATTCCAAGCCCCTTGTGATTAGGCCCTTTAGAGTAGGAGGCAAGTGTTCCTGCCATCTGTTCTTTTGGTCTGTTGTTTGTAGTTTTCCTGTTTTGGGCATCTTCCCACTTGCCTTTTCTTTCTCTCTCTCTCTTTTCTCATACCTAGGAGTCGTCAGTGTTGGGGAGTATGGGCAGGGTTGGATAGCAGTGAAGAAGAACTGAACCATGCTCACTCAGCTTTCACTACCATCCTATGTCTCTGGCAAACTTGCCATCTCAGCCTTCAAACTGATCCTTTGCTCCCCTTCCCTCAAGTTTGTTCATAATCTCTGAAACCTGTGAATGTTATCTTGTAGGTACTTGGCATAGTTGATTAAATTAAGGATCTCAGATGGGAAGATTATCCCTAGATTAACTGGGTAGGCCTGATGTAAGCACTAAGATTTTATGAGAGAGAGATGTGGGAGGAGCCAGGGGTAGACAGAAGGCAACATGAAGATGGAAATAGATACTTGAAGATGCTGCACTGCTGGCTCTGAAGTTGGAAGATGGGACCACAAGCTAAGGCATGTAAGGAATGAAGCTCTAGAAGCTGAAAAGGCAAGGAAACAGATTCTTCCTAGAATCTCGGATGGGAGGATAGCCCTGCAGCCACCTTGGTTTCAGTTAAGTGGTACCCATTTCTGACTTTTGTCTTCCAGAGCTGTAAGTTAATTTGTGCTGTTTTAAGGCACTGAATTGTGGTATTTTTTTTACAGCAATTGGAAACTAATGCATTAGGAATAGTGATCAACTAGTATTTAGAGATTCTAGGGTTGACTATGTTAAGTGTTGTCTATATCTTTAACTCCACCTGGCTTGATAACTACCACCCAGGACCAGATGCACCTGGAGTGAACAACTATCCAGCTTTACCTACCTTGACACTAAAAGTCCTACCTTCCACAAAACTCCTCAGTGCCACACGAAAAGAAACAGCTGGTCACCCTACATTTCCCCAGTTTTCCAGTCTTTTATTAATCTTGATTAGAGTGCTCTGTCTCTAAGACCTCTTTTGCTATGTACGCTCCTAATTTGTTACCCACTTCTTAGCTCAAATTCAATAACTAACCCAGCTGGATGTAGGTGACTTCTCTTCTCAACACTAGTCCTGGCCTCGCCTGGAGTCACTTACTTTTACTTTATGTTCTGCATGATGTTACAGCTGCTTCCCTGATGGTATCTCCTCCAATCCCCATGCTCCCTGGTCTCAGTCTTTCTGTTGCTCAGTGTTGCTTTGGGTTTGAAAGTCCTTGTTTCGCTTTGGAACATCTATGAATTTATCCGCAAAGTTGTGTCACTTTTGCTAGGACGTTTTAATGTTTTAAGAAATTTTATTGGAATATTGTTGATGTACAATGTTGTGTTAGTTTCAGGTGTACAGCAAAGTGAATCACTTATGCATATACATATATCCACTCATTTTTAAGATTCTTTTCCATATAGGCCATTACAGAGTATTGAGTAAAGTTCCCTGTGCTATATAGTGGGTCCTTATTAATTATCTACTTTATATATAGTAATGTGTATATGTCAATCCCAATCTCCCGATTTATCCTCCCCACCTTATCCTCTGGCAACTGTGTTTGTTTTCTACATGTATGACTCTATCTCTGTCTTGAAGATAATTCATTTTTACTTTTTTTTTTTTTTAAGATTCCATATAAGCGATGGAAGTAATCTTGAATCATTGCCCTTCAAACGTCACATCCTGAACCTAGCAGTATGGGTCATGTTGAACCCTATGAGTGGTGCCTCAGTTCAACATTACCCTTTATCTTGAAAGGTTTCGACTTTAAGGGGACCTAATACACAAATATACAAACATAATCAAGGGGAAAATTATTTGTATAACACAAGAGATTCTCAATTTTACATAAGGTTTAACTTCAGGGTTTACTTAAATAGTAAGTCCCCATGGTGGATTTAAAACAATTTGATTTTCAAAAGAAAAATTTAGTTTTCAAGGACATTTATGGTGATAAATGCTAGAAGCTAGCATTAACTCTGCACATGCTATGACTGAATGTATGTTATTTGATTTCTCCTTATTGAGTTGATGGTGCATTTCTGTTCTTAAAAAGGACCGTGTTTTGTAGCAATCTCATGTATTCTTACATCCCTCTGAGAGGTAGTTTGGCGACTAGTCAGCTATCCACATGGACCTGATGCTAATTGGTAAGCCTTTGCATCCTTTTTTCTTTCTCTGTTATTTTTTTTTTTTCATCCCCTTCATCAGCAGCAGGGGAACAGTTCATTTTGACACTTGGATGCATCTCTGACAGAAGCTTTCGGCATTTTCCGAGCAACATTCTCGTACTCATCCTCAATTGTCTTCATTGCCAAACTAGCCCTGACCTTTCCCTTCCATCCTGATAATTGGCCAACTGTCTTATTGTGAGAGCCAGCGTTTACTTTGTGTCTTGGCTCTGATTAGTGTCTTGTTTCCTGTGCTGGAGACCTTATCTGGTAGCCTGCCCAACATCTTCATTCCCCCATGACTGACCCTGATCTTGATTTTGTCAGCTCTACTGCCCCTCCCACCACCTTGTGACAACTCCCTGAGTTCCATGTTGGGTTTCTGGTCCTGCTAGCTGCTAACATGTCAATAGAAAGCCAACTTCAAGGAATATCTAATTATCAGCCTGTCTTGGGTTTTTCTGTTGGAAATCAGAGGACAAGAACTATGTCTCACTCATCACAACTTTTCTCTTTTTAAAATATGTATTTATTTATCAGGCTGCATTGGGTCTTAGTTGGAGCATGTGGGCTCTTTCATTGCAGTGAATGGACTCTCTAGTTGTGGCACATGGGTTTAGTTGCTCCATGGCCTGTGGAATCTTATTTCCCCAACCAGGGATTGAACCCTTGTCCCCTGCATTGCAAGGTAGATTCTTAACCACTGGACCACCAGGAAAGTCCTTCATCTCAACTTTTTAAGTAAAGTTTATTCAATAGGTGAGAAAATGAATAAATAATGAATGAATAAGTAAATTAAGAAATGAAAAACCAAATCAGAAGACAACTATCAATTTGGTACTGGGCTTTCTGATACCAACTGGTTATCCAGACTACTGCCCGTTACCTATTGCCCATCCTTTAGATATCCTGCTCTGGCCTACCATATTGGATTTCCTCCTATAACCAGTACCAGAAGTACCTGCCCAGCCATAACATGCAGATGTATTGCCAGCACCAGAAGTATCTGCCCAACCTTAACATGTAGATATGTTACCAGATCTTGAATTTACCCATCCTTTGTCTTCAAGCTGTTTATGTTCTATTGGGGCATTCAAGACAGATGTAAACCAGCACTGAGAGATGTGGTTAAACCTTGAGGAACTTCTGGATTCATTTGAGAAGACTGAAGGCATGTTAGTCCCCAAAGGATTCATTCATGAATTCACAAATAGTTTTGGAGCATGTGTGTATTTGTCCGGGTCCCATAGAAAAGAGAGAACATACCTATATTAGGATTTTGAGGAGGGTTTATTTACAAAGGGACTCACTAAAAAGACGAGGATGAGGTGTATAGAACCATAAGGGCTAGTCAGAAATGAAGGTTTAATAGCTGTAGAGCTGCTGCAAGATGAGGGGACAGAAGTGTATACTGGAACCCCAAGGAGAGTGCGGAGTAGAGGAAGCCATGCTTAGAGAAACAGTAACCTTCTGTTGAGGGACATAACCAGGTCAAGATGGCCCTGGAGGGAGGGAGCCAGGGGAATTAAGGCTGCCCCCTTACTCCTGTTACTGTTTCAATTTCCTATTGGAGTTCTTCTTTAACTGAGCCTCAAATGAAAGTCAGAGGGCAAGGAGGCCTTCCTACGGCAGAGAAGGCTGGAGAAGCATAGTGGCTTTGGAGGGTTAAGAAGAAGATATCTAATGCAACTTGCTCTGCTGGGTAAGTTTGAGCTGAAAGACATCTAGGAGGCATTGAGTCTTCACTGAAATGTTAAATCAAGTATGTAATAGGAAAGGAGATACACTGATATTGTTTTGTACAGAGGTCTCTTTTTGCCATTGTTGTTTTTGGCTGTGCTGAGCAGATTTTGGAATCTTAGTTCCCCGACCAGGGATTGAACTTGGGCCCCCTGCACTGGAAGCATGAAGTCTTAACCACTGAACCACCAGGGAACTCCCATGTAGGGTTTTCATTAACTGAAAATAATTTGGTATTGCTGTTTAGTTGCTCAATTGTGTCCAATTTTTTTTTGTGATCCCATGGACTGTAGCCCACCAGTTTCCTCTATCCATGGGATTCTCCAAGCAAAAATACTGGAGTGGGTTGCTATTTCCTTCTCCAGGGGATCTTCCTGACCCAGAGATTTAACCCAGATCTCCTGTACTGGCAGGCATGGTCTTTACCACTGAACCACCAGGGAAGCCTGAAAATAATGCACATACACGAAGAAGATAATTCAAAACCAAAACCTCAGTATCCCTTTTATTAGTTTAAAGTTCTCCTTATGCACAGATTCCTTCTCTGAATCTTCCCTGAGGGCCAAATGTGAGCAAAACTTTTGATTTAGTCCCTTTACCTCACTTTCTGTAGCTGTGAGAAACAAGTGCCCCAAACCTCTACAGTTCCCACCTTGACCTTCCCCTCTAAAACCTGGCTTTTAGGAGGTCGGGGAAAGATGGCGGAGGAATAGGACGGGAAGATCACTTTCTCCCTCACAAATTCCTCAAAAGAACATTTCAACGCCGAGCAAACTCCACAAAACAACTTCTGTAGGCTGGCAGAGGACATCAGGCAACCAGAAAAGCAGACCATTGTCTTCAAAAACAGGTAGGGAAAAATATAAAAGAAGAGAGGTTTCCAAACACCAGGAAACACTCTCCCTGCCGAGTCTGTGGCGAGCCTTGGAAACACAGAGGGCAACATAACAGGAAGGAAAAATAGATAAATAATTAAAACCAACAGATTACAAGCCCAACAGTAACTCCCCCAGTGGAAAAGCAGCACAGACGCCTGCATCCGCCATTGGGAAGTGGGGGCAGGGCAGGGACGCGCGGGAGGCGCGGGCTGCAGAGCTTTGTAAGAATCGGGCAGGAACGCCCCACGCGCAACCAGAACGATCTAACTTGGGCTAGCAAACCAGACTGTGGGATAGCTACCACGCGAAAAGCTGGAACATAAGACACCGCCAGGACCGAGCACAGAACAAAGGACGGAACGGAAAAAGCCGGCTGCAGACCATCCCCCGCCGGGGACAGGCAGCCAGAGCCGTAAGGACTGGAAAGGGGCAATTGCAGACCCGGAGAGACTTTACTTACCTAACTGCAAGCAGGCTCCTTTGCTAAGACTTCTGGGGGTGCTGGACAGTCACAGTCTGCCTCATGGGGTGCACCAGCAGTCCACCCAGAAAGCTGAGCGGCAGCGGCGGAAAAGGTGACAAGCCGCAGCGATCGCGCTCGCCAAACTCCTGAGCTACTTGGACCTGGGAAGGGCACAAAGCGCAGCCCCAGCTGAATCTGTGCCTCTGAGGGCTGCCTGAGCGCCGAACCTGAGCGGCTTGGACCGGGGAAGTGCACGCAGCCTAGGGCCGGCCCCAGACGGTTCCCGGCTGAGCATCGTAGAGCCGGAGCGGTTTGTGCGCCACGAGAAAGGACAGGTCAAGTGGGGCTGAGATGCGGTGTGCACACGACAGTGCTGTTTGTTTGCAGCATCCCCCCCTCCCCACAGCGTGACTGAACTAGTGAGCCTAAAAAACCAGCAAACAGAAGAAGTTAAACAGAGGGAACCACCTTGGAAGTGAGCCCACACGGCCCATAACATCAGAGAAGGGCTAGATATATTTTTAATATTTTTAAAATCATTCCTATTTTTTTTTTGCTTTTTGCTTTTTTGTTTTTTTTTCTTTTTTTCTAGCTTTTTTTAATTGTTAAGTCTTCTATTTCTCCTCTAATTTTTATTTCTATAACCTATTATTACTATTTTTTTTTTTTAAGGCAAACACCATATATACTCTTTGGATGGTTGTTGGTGTGTTTTTTTTCTTTTGTTTGTTTGTTTGTTTTTTAATAATTTTTTTTCTTTCTTCCTTTTTCCTTCTGCTTTTCTTTAATATTGTATCTTTGAAAATCCAACCTCTACTCTAGATTTTTAATCTTTGCTCTTAGGTTTTTGTTGTCAATTTTGTACATTTAAAAACCCAAACTTCACTACCCAAGTTTACCTGAGAGCGAGATTACTGGCTTGACCACTCTCTCCTCCTCTGGACTCTCCTTTTTCTCCACCAGGTGGCCTCTGTCTCTTTTCTCCCCCATCTCTTCTCTATCCAACTCTGTGAATCTCTGTGTTCCAGATGGTAGAGAACACCTAAGGAACTGGTTACTGGCAGGATTTGTCTCTCTCCTACTCATTCCTCTCTCTTATCCTCCTGGTCACCTCTGTCTACTTCCTCCCTCTCCTCTTCCACGTATAACTCTGTAAATACCTCTGAGTGGTCCAGACCATAGAGCGCACATAAGGAAGTGACTACTGACTAGCTTGCTCTCTCCTCTCTTGATCTCACCGCATCTCATTCCAGTTACCTCTAACTACCCCCTCCATCTTCTCTTCTCCTTGTAATCAGTGAACCTCTCTGAGTGTCCCTCAATGTGGAGACACTTTTCATCTTTAACCTAGATGTTTTATCATCGGTGCTGTATAGATGTAGAAGTCTAGAGGCTACTGTAAAAATAAAACTGAAAACCAGAAGCAGGAAGCTTAAATCCAAAGCCTGAAAACATTAGAGAACTCTTGAATTCAGGGAACATTAAGCAATAGGAGCTCATCAAATGCCTTCATACCTACACCGAAACCAAGCTCCACCCAAGGGCCAACAAGTTCCAAAACAAGACATACCACGCAAATTCTCCAGCAACACAGGAACACTCCCCTGAGCTTCAATATACAGGCAGCTCAAAATTATCCCAAAACTTTTGATGTCTCATAACCCATTACGGGTCACTCCACTGCACTCCAGAGAGAAGAAACCCAGCTCCACCCACCAAAACTCCAACACAAGCCTCCCTAACCAGGAAACCTTGACAAGCCACTGATAGAACCCCACCCAAAGTGAGGAAGCTCCATAATAAAGAGAACTCCACAAATTACCAGAATATAAAAAGGCCACCCCAAACGCAGCAATATAACCAAGATGAAGAGACAGAGGAATACTCAGCAGGTAAAGGAACAGGAGAGTTGCCCACCAAACCAAACAAAAGAGGAAGAGGTAGGGAATCTACCGGAGAAGGAATTCCGAATATTGATAGTGAAAATGATCCAAAATCTTGAAATCAAAATGGAAACACAGATAAATAGCCTAGAGACAAGGATTGAGAAGATGCAAGAAAGGTTTAACAAGGACCTAGAAGAAATAAAAAAGAGTCAAAATATAATGAATAACGCAATAAATGAGATCAGAAACACTCTGGAGGCAACAAATAGTAGAATAACGGAGGCAGAAGATAGGATTAGTGAAATAGAAGATAGAATGGTAGAAATAAATGAATCAGAGAGGAAACAAGAAAAACGAATTAAAAGAAACGAGGACAATCTCAGAGACCTCCAGGACAATATGAAACACTCCAACATTCGAATTATAGGAGTCCCAGAAGAAGAAGACAGAAAGAAAGATCATGAGAAAATCCTTGAGGAGATAATAGTTGAAAACTTCCCTAAAATGGGGAAGGAAATAATCACCCAAGTCCAAGAAACACAGAGAGTTCCAAATAGGATAAACCCAAGGCGAAACACCCCAAGACACATATTAATCAGATTAACAAAGATCAAACACAAAGAACAAATATTAAAAGCAGCAAGGGAAAAACAACAAATAACACACAAGGGGATTCCCATAAGGATAACAGCTGATCTTTCAATAGAAACTCTTCAGGCCAGGAGGGAATGGCAAGACATACTTAAAGTGATGAAAGACAATAACCTACAGCCCAGATTACTGTATCCAGCAAGGATCTCATTCAAATATGAAGGAGAAATCAAAAAGCTTTACAGACAAGCAAAAGCTGAGAGAATTCAGCACCACCAAACCAGCTCTCCAACAAATTCTAAAGGATATCCTCTAGACAGGAAACATGAAAAGGGTGTATAAACCCGAACCCAAAACAATAAAGTAAATGGTAACGGGATCATACTTATCAATAATCACCTTAAACGTAAATGGGTTGAACGCCCCAACCAAAAGACAAAGACTGGCCGAATGGATACAAAAACAAGACCCCTCTATATGCTGCTTACAAGAGACCCACCTCAAAACAAGGGACACATACAGACTGAAAGTGAAGGGCTGGAAAGAGATATACCACGCAAACAGAGACCAAAAGAAAGCAGGAGTGGCAATACTCATATCCAATAAAATAGACTTTAAAACAAAGGCTGTGAAAAGAGACAAAGAAGGCCACTACATAATGATCAAAGGATCAATCCAAGAAGAAGATATAACATAAATATATATGCACCCAATATAGGAGCACCGCAATATGTAAGAGAAATGATAACAAGTATGAAAGGGGAAATCAACAATAACACAATAATAGTGGGAGACTTTAATACTCCACTCACACCTATGGACAGATCAACTAAACAGAAAATTAACAAAGAAACGCAAACTTTAAATGATACATTAGATCAGTTAGACCTAATTGATATCTATAGGACATTTCACCCCAAAACAATGAATTTCACCTTTTTTTTCAAGTGCTCATGGAACCTTCTCCAGGATAGATCACATCCTGGGCCATAAATCTAAACTTGATAAATTCAAAAAAATCGAAATCATTCCAAGCGTCTTTTCTGACCATAATGCATTAAGATTAGATCTCAATTACAGGAGAAAAACTATTAAAAATTCCAACATATGGAGGTTGAACAACACACTTCTGAATAACCAACAAATCACAGAAGAAATCAAAAAAGAAATCAAAATATGCATAGAAACTAATGAAAATGAAAACACAACAACCCAAAACCTGTGGGACACTATAAAGCAGTGCTAAGAGGAAAGTTCATAGCAATACAGGCATACCTCAAGAAACAAGAAAAAAGTCAAATAAATAACCTAACTCTACAACTAAAGCAACTAGAAAAGGAAGAGTTGGAGAACCCCAGCATTAGTAGAAGGAAAGAAATCTTAAAAATTAGGGCAGAAATAAATGCAAAAGAAACAAAAGAGACCATAGCAAAAATCAACAAAGCCAAAAGCTGGTTCTTTTGAAAGGATAAATAAAATTGACAAACCATTAGCCAGACTCATCAAGAAGCAAAGAGAGAAAAATCAAATCAATAAAATTAGAAATGAAAATGGAGAGATCACAACAGACAACACAGAAATACAAAGGCATCATAAGAGACTACTATCAGCAATTGTATGCCAATAAAATGGACAACGTGGAAGAAATGGACAAAATTCTTAGAAAAGTAACAATTTTCCAAAACTGAACCAGGAAGAAATAGAAAATCTTAACAGACCCATCACAAGCACGGAAATTGAAACGGTAATCAGAAATCTTCCAGCAAACAAAAGCCCAGGTCCAGACGGCTTCACAGCTGAATTCTACCAAAAATTTCAAGAGGAGCTAACACCTATCCTCCTTAAACTCTTCCAGAAAATTGCAGAGGAAGGTAAACTTCCAAACTCATTCTATGAGGCCCACCATCACCCTAATACCAAAACCTGACAAAGATGTCACAAAAAAAGAAAAACTACAGGCCAATATCACTGATGAACATAGATGCAAAAATCCTCAACAAAATTCTAGCAATCAGAATCCAACAACACATTAAAAAGATCATACACCATGACCAAATGGGCTTTATCCCAGGGATGCAAGGATTCTTCAATATCCACAAATCAATCAATGTAATTCACCACATTAACAAATTGAAAAATAAAAACCATATGATTATCTCAATAGATGCAGAGAAGGCCTTTGACAAAATTCAACATCCATTTATGATAAAAACTCTCCAGAAAGCAGGAATAGAAGGAACATACCTCAACATAATAAAAGCTATCTATGACAAACCCACAGCAAACATTATCCTCAATGGTGAAAAATTGAAAGCATTTCCCTAAAGTCAGGAACAAGACAAGGGTCCACTTTCACCGCTACTATTCAACATAGTTCTGGAAGTTTTGGCCACAGCAATCAGAGCAGAAAAAGAAATAAAAGGAATCCAAATTGGAAAAGAAGAAGTAAAACTCTCACTGTTTGCAGATGACATGATCCTCTACATGGAAAACCCTAAAGACTCCACCAGAAAATTACTAGAGCTAATCAATGAATATAGTAAAGTTGCAGGATATAAAATCAACACACAGAAATCCCTTGCATTCCTATACACGAATAATGAGAAAGTAGAAAAAGAAATTAAGGAAACAATTCCATTCACCATTGCAACGAAAAGAATAAAATACTTAGGAATATATCTACCTAAAGAAACTAAAGACCTATATATAGAAAACTATAAAACACTGATGAAAGAAATCAAAGAGGACACTAATAGATGGAGAAATATACCATGTTCATGGATCGGAAGAATCAATATAGTGAAAATGAGTATACTACCCAAAGCAATTTACAAATTCAATGCAATCCCTATCAAGCTACCAGCCAACATTTTTCACAGAACTAGAACAAATAATTTCAAGATTTGTATGGAAATACAAAAAACCTCGAATAGCCAAAGCAATCTTGAGAAAGAAGAATGGAACTGGAGGAATCAACTTGCCTGACTTCAGGCTCTACTACAAAGCCACAGTCATCAAGACAGTATGGTACTGGATATAGAGATCAATGGAACAAAATAGAAAGCCCAGAGATAAATCCACACACAT